>NC_086373.1:21936202-22169139 GCF_036588685.1 Mytilus trossulus | reverse complement strand
CCCGTCTAGCCATCACAGAGGTTCTAAGTTGCCCTTATGGCCAATTTTCATTATTAATCACACACTCGGTACATTTCGGCATATCCCTACGGCAAAGTTCGGAACCGGACCTAGCTCATTTTAAAGGTATTAACCCAGGCTATTCCCCACTTAAATATTTTTCTGGGATCCGGGCCCGTCTAGCCACCACAGAGGTTCAAAGTTGCTCATTTACGTATTTTCATACCAAACACACATTCGGTACTTTTCGGCATATACCTACGGCAAAGTTTCGAACCGGACCTAGCTCATTTTAAAGGTATTGACACAGGCTATTCCCCACTTAAATATTTTTCTGGGATCCGGGCCCGTCTAGCCATCACAGAGGTTCAAAGTTGCCCTTATGGCCAATTTTCATTATTAATCACACACTCGGTACATTTCGGCATATCCCTACGGCAAAGTTCCGAACCGGACCTAGCTCATTTTAAAGGTATTGACCCAGGCTATTCCCCACTTAAATATTTTTCTGGGATCCGGGCCCGTCTAGCCATCACAGAGGTTCAAAGTTGCCCTTATGGCCAATTTTCATTATTAATCACACACTCGGTACATTTCGGCATATCCCTACGGCAAAGTTCCGAACCGGACCTAGCTCATTTTAAAGGTATTGACCCAGGCTATTCCCCACTTAAATATTTTTCTGGGATCCGGGCCCGTCTAGCCACCACAGAGGTTCAAAGTCGCTCATTTACGTATTTTCATACCAAACACACATTCGGTACTTTTCGGCATATACCTACGGCAAAGTTTCGAACCGGACCTAGCTCATTTTAAAGGTATTGACACAGGCTATTCCCCACTTAAATATTTTTCTGGGATCCGGGCCCGTCTAGCCATCACAGAGGTTCTAAGTTGCCCTTATGGCCAATTTTCATTATTAATCACACACTCGGTACATTTCGGCATATCCCTACGGCAAAGTTCGGAACCGGACCTAGCTCATTTTAAAGGTATTAACCCAGGCTATTCCCCACTTAAATATTTTTCTGGGATCCGGGCCCGTCTAGCCACCACAGAGGTTCAAAGTTGCTCATTTACGTATTTTCATACCAAACACACATTCGGTACTTTTCGGCATATACCTACGGCAAAGTTTCGAACCGGACCTAGCTCATTTTAAAGGTATTGACACAGGCTATTCCCCACTTAAATATTTTTCTGGGATCCGGGCCCGTCTAGCCATCACAGAGGTTCAAAGTTGCCCTTATGGCCAATTTTCATTATTAATCACACACTCGGTACATTTCGGCATATCCCTACGGCAAAGTTCCGAACCGGACCTAGCTCATTTTAAAGGTATTGACCCAGGCTATTCCCCACTTAAATATTTTTCTGGGATCCGGGCCCGTCTAGCCATCACAGAGGTTCAAAGTTGCCCTTATGGCCAATTTTCATTATTAATCACACACTCGGTACATTTCGGCATATCCCTACGGCAAAGTTCCGAACCGGACCTAGCTCATTTTAAAGGTATTGACCCAGGCTATTCCCCACTTAAATATTTTTCTGGGATCCGGGCCCGTCTAGCCACCACAGAGGTTCAAAGTCGCTCATTTACGTATTTTCATACCAAACACACATTCGGTACTTTTCGGCATATACCTACGGCAAAGTTTCGAACCGGACCTAGCTCATTTTAAAGGTATTGACACAGGCTATTCCCCACTTAAATATTTTTCTGGGATCCGGGCCCGTCTAGCCATCACAGAGGTTCTAAGTTGCCCTTATGGCCAATTTTCATTATTAATCACACACTCGGTACATTTCGGCATATCCCTACGGCAAAGTTCGGAACCGGACCTAGCTCATTTTAAAGGTATTAACCCAGGCTATTCCCCACTTAAATATTTTTTCTGGGATCCGGGCCCGTCTAGCCACCACAGAGGTTCAAAGTTGCTCATTTACGTATTTTCATACCAAACACACATTCGGTACTTTTCGGCATATACCTACGGCAAAGTTTCGAACCGGACCTAGCTCATTTTAAAGGTATTGACACAGGCTATTCCCCACTTAAATATTTTTCTGGGATCCGGGCCCGTCTAGCCATCACAGAGGTTCAAAGTTGCCCTTATGGCCAATTTTCATTATTAATCACACACTCGGTACATTTCGGCATATCCCTACGGCAAAGTTCCGAACCGGACCTAGCTCATTTTAAAGGTATTGACCCAGGCTATTCCCCACTTAAATATTTTTCTGGGATCCGGGCCCGTCTAGCCATCACAGAGGTTCAAAGTTGCCCTTATGGCCAATTTTCATTATTAATCACACACTCGGTACATTTCGGCATATCCCTACGGCAAAGTTCCGAACCGGACCTAGCTCATTTTAAAGGTATTGACCCAGGCTATTCCCCACTTAAATATTTTTCTGGGATCCGGGCCCGTCTAGCCACCACAGAGGTTCAAAGTCGCTCATTTACGTATTTTCATACCAAACACACATTCGGTACTTTTCGGCATATACCTACGGCAAAGTTTCGAACCGGACCTAGCTCATTTTAAAGGTATTGACACAGGCTATTCCCCACTTAAATATTTTTCTGGGATCCGGGCCCGTCTAGCCATCACAGAGGTTCTAAGTTGCCCTTATGGCCAATTTTCATTATTAATCACACACTCGGTACATTTCGGCATATCCCTACGGCAAAGTTCGGAACCGGACCTAGCTCATTTTAAAGGTATTAACCCAGGCTATTCCCCACTTAAATATTTTTCTGGGATCCGGGCCCGTCTAGCCACCACAGAGGTTCAAAGTTGCTCATTTACGTATTTTCATACCAAACACACATTCGGTACTTTTCGGCATATACCTACGGCAAAGTTTCGAACCGGACCTAGCTCATTTTAAAGGTATTGACACAGGCTATTCCCCACTTAAATATTTTTCTGGGATCCGGGCCCGTCTAGCCATCACAGAGGTTCAAAGTTGCCCTTATGGCCAATTTTCATTATTAATCACACACTCGGTACATTTCGGCATATCCCTACGGCAAAGTTCCGAACCGGACCTAGCTCATTTTAAAGGTATTGACCCAGGCTATTCCCCACTTAAATATTTTTCTGGGATCCGGGCCCGTCTAGCCATCACAGAGGTTCAAAGTTGCCCTTATGGCCAATTTTCATTATTAATCACACACTCGGTACATTTCGGCATATCCCTACGGCAAAGTTCCGAACCGGACCTAGCTCATTTTAAAGGTATTGACCCAGGCTATTCCCCACTTAAATATTTTTCTGGGATCCGGGCCCGTCTAGCCACCACAGAGGTTCAAAGTCGCTCATTTACGTATTTTCATACCAAACACACATTCGGTACTTTTCGGCATATACCTACGGCAAAGTTTCGAACCGGACCTAGCTCATTTTAAAGGTATTGACACAGGCTATTCCCCACTTAAATATTTTTCTGGGATCCGGGCCCGTCTAGCCATCACAGAGGTTCTAAGTTGCCCTTATGGCCAATTTTCATTATTAATCACACACTCGGTACATTTCGGCATATCCCTACGGCAAAGTTCGGAACCGGACCTAGCTCATTTTAAAGGTATTAACCCAGGCTATTCCCCACTTAAATATTTTTCTGGGATCCGGGCCCGTCTAGCCACCACAGAGGTTCAAAGTTGCTCATTTACGTATTTTCATACCAAACACACATTCGGTACTTTTCGGCATATACCTACGGCAAAGTTTCGAACCGGACCTAGCTCATTTTAAAGGTATTGACACAGGCTATTCCCCACTTAAATATTTTTCTGGGATCCGGGCCCGTCTAGCCATCACAGAGGTTCAAAGTTGCCCTTATGGCCAATTTTCATTATTAATCACACACTCGGTACATTTCGGCATATCCCTACGGCAAAGTTCCGAACCGGACCTAGCTCATTTTAAAGGTATTGACCCAGGCTATTCCCCACTTAAATATTTTTCTGGGATCCGGGCCCGTCTAGCCATCACAGAGGTTCAAAGTTGCCCTTATGGCCAATTTTCATTATTAATCACACACTCGGTACATTTCGGCATATCCCTACGGCAAAGTTCCGAACCGGACCTAGCTCATTTTAAAGGTATTGACCCAGGCTATTCCCCACTTAAATATTTTTCTGGGATCCGGGCCCGTCTAGCCACCACAGAGGTTCAAAGTCGCTCATTTACGTATTTTCATACCAAACACACATTCGGTACTTTTCGGCATATACCTACGGCAAAGTTTCGAACCGGACCTAGCTCATTTTAAAGGTATTGACACAGGCTATTCCCCACTTAAATATTTTTCTGGGATCCGGGCCCGTCTAGCCATCACAGAGGTTCTAAGTTGCCCTTATGGCCAATTTTCATTATTAATCACACACTCGGTACATTTCGGCATATCCCTACGGCAAAGTTCGGAACCGGACCTAGCTCATTTTAAAGGTATTAACCCAGGCTATTCCCCACTTAAATATTTTTCTGGGATCCGGGCCCGTCTAGCCACCACAGAGGTTCAAAGTTGCTCATTTACGTATTTTCATACCAAACACACATTCGGTACTTTTCGGCATATACCTACGGCAAAGTTTCGAACCGGACCTAGCTCATTTTAAAGGTATTGACACAGGCTATTCCCCACTTAAATATTTTTCTGGGATCCGGGCCCGTCTAGCCATCACAGAGGTTCAAAGTTGCCCTTATGGCCAATTTTCATTATTAATCACACACTCGGTACATTTCGGCATATCCCTACGGCAAAGTTCCGAACCGGACCTAGCTCATTTTAAAGGTATTGACCCAGGCTATTCCCCACTTAAATATTTTTCTGGGATCCGGGCCCGTCTAGCCATCACAGAGGTTCAAAGTTGCCCTTATGGCCAATTTTCATTATTAATCACACACTCGGTACATTTCGGCATATCCCTACGGCAAAGTTCCGAACCGGACCTAGCTCATTTTAAAGGTATTGACCCAGGCTATTCCCCACTTAAATATTTTTCTGGGATCCGGGCCCGTCTAGCCACCACAGAGGTTCAAAGTCGCTCATTTACGTATTTTCATACCAAACACACATTCGGTACTTTTCGGCATATACCTACGGCAAAGTTTCGAACCGGACCTAGCTCATTTTAAAGGTATTGACACAGGCTATTCCCCACTTAAATATTTTTCTGGGATCCGGGCCCGTCTAGCCATCACAGAGGTTCTAAGTTGCCCTTATGGCCAATTTTCATTATTAATCACACACTCGGTACATTTCGGCATATCCCTACGGCAAAGTTCGGAACCGGACCTAGCTCATTTTAAAGGTATTAACCCAGGCTATTCCCCACTTAAATATTTTTCTGGGATCCGGGCCCGTCTAGCCACCACAGAGGTTCAAAGTTGCTCATTTACGTATTTTCATACCAAACACACATTCGGTACTTTTCGGCATATACCTACGGCAAAGTTTCGAACCGGACCTAGCTCATTTTAAAGGTATTGACACAGGCTATTCCCCACTTAAATATTTTTCTGGGATCCGGGCCCGTCTAGCCATCACAGAGGTTCAAAGTTGCCCTTATGGCCAATTTTCATTATTAATCACACACTCGGTACATTTCGGCATATCCCTACGGCAAAGTTCCGAACCGGACCTAGCTCATTTTAAAGGTATTGACCCAGGCTATTCCCCACTTAAATATTTTTCTGGGATCCGGGCCCGTCTAGCCATCACAGAGGTTCAAAGTTGCCCTTATGGCCAATTTTCATTATTAATCACACACTCGGTACATTTCGGCATATCCCTACGGCAAAGTTCCGAACCGGACCTAGCTCATTTTAAAGGTATTGACCCAGGCTATTCCCCACTTAAATATTTTTCTGGGATCCGGGCCCGTCTAGCCACCACAGAGGTTCAAAGTCGCTCATTTACGTATTTTCATACCAAACACACATTCGGTACTTTTCGGCATATACCTACGGCAAAGTTTCGAACCGGACCTAGCTCATTTTAAAGGTATTGACACAGGCTATTCCCCACTTAAATATTTTTCTGGGATCCGGGCCCGTCTAGCCATCACAGAGGTTCTAAGTTGCCCTTATGGCCAATTTTCATTATTAATCACACACTCGGTACATTTCGGCATATCCCTACGGCAAAGTTCGGAACCGGACCTAGCTCATTTTAAAGGTATTAACCCAGGCTATTCCCCACTTAAATATTTTTCTGGGATCCGGGCCCGTCTAGCCACCACAGAGGTTCAAAGTTGCTCATTTACGTATTTTCATACCAAACACACATTCGGTACTTTTCGGCATATACCTACGGCAAAGTTTCGAACCGGACCTAGCTCATTTTAAAGGTATTGACACAGGCTATTCCCCACTTAAATATTTTTCTGGGATCCGGGCCCGTCTAGCCATCACAGAGGTTCAAAGTTGCCCTTATGGCCAATTTTCATTATTAATCACACACTCGGTACATTTCGGCATATCCCTACGGCAAAGTTCCGAACCGGACCTAGCTCATTTTAAAGGTATTGACCCAGGCTATTCCCCACTTAAATATTTTTCTGGGATCCGGGCCCGTCTAGCCATCACAGAGGTTCAAAGTTGCCCTTATGGCCAATTTTCATTATTAATCACACACTCGGTACATTTCGGCATATCCCTACGGCAAAGTTCCGAACCGGACCTAGCTCATTTTAAAGGTATTGACCCAGGCTATTCCCCACTTAAATATTTTTCTGGGATCCGGGCCCGTCTAGCCACCACAGAGGTTCAAAGTCGCTCATTTACGTATTTTCATACCAAACACACATTCGGTACTTTTCGGCATATACCTACGGCAAAGTTTCGAACCGGACCTAGCTCATTTTAAAGGTATTGACACAGGCTATTCCCCACTTAAATATTTTTCTGGGATCCGGGCCCGTCTAGCCATCACAGAGGTTCTAAGTTGCCCTTATGGCCAATTTTCATTATTAATCACACACTCGGTACATTTCGGCATATCCCTACGGCAAAGTTCGGAACCGGACCTAGCTCATTTTAAAGGTATTAACCCAGGCTATTCCCCACTTAAATATTTTTCTGGGATCCGGGCCCGTCTAGCCACCACAGAGGTTCAAAGTTGCTCATTTACGTATTTTCATACCAAACACACATTCGGTACTTTTCGGCATATACCTACGGCAAAGTTTCGAACCGGACCTAGCTCATTTTAAAGGTATTGACACAGGCTATTCCCCACTTAAATATTTTTCTGGGATCCGGGCCCGTCTAGCCATCACAGAGGTTCAAAGTTGCCCTTATGGCCAATTTTCATTATTAATCACACACTCGGTACATTTCGGCATATCCCTACGGCAAAGTTCCGAACCGGACCTAGCTCATTTTAAAGGTATTGACCCAGGCTATTCCCCACTTAAATATTTTTCTGGGATCCGGGCCCGTCTAGCCATCACAGAGGTTCAAAGTTGCCCTTATGGCCAATTTTCATTATTAATCACACACTCGGTACATTTCGGCATATCCCTACGGCAAAGTTCCGAACCGGACCTAGCTCATTTTAAAGGTATTGACCCAGGCTATTCCCCACTTAAATATTTTTCTGGGATCCGGGCCCGTCTAGCCACCACAGAGGTTCAAAGTCGCTCATTTACGTATTTTCATACCAAACACACATTCGGTACTTTTCGGCATATACCTACGGCAAAGTTTCGAACCGGACCTAGCTCATTTTAAAGGTATTGACACAGGCTATTCCCCACTTAAATATTTTTCTGGGATCCGGGCCCGTCTAGCCATCACAGAGGTTCTAAGTTGCCCTTATGGCCAATTTTCATTATTAATCACACACTCGGTACATTTCGGCATATCCCTACGGCAAAGTTCGGAACCGGACCTAGCTCATTTTAAAGGTATTAACCCAGGCTATTCCCCACTTAAATATTTTTCTGGGATCCGGGCCCGTCTAGCCACCACAGAGGTTCAAAGTTGCTCATTTACGTATTTTCATACCAAACACACATTCGGTACTTTTCGGCATATACCTACGGCAAAGTTTCGAACCGGACCTAGCTCATTTTAAAGGTATTGACACAGGCTATTCCCCACTTAAATATTTTTCTGGGATCCGGGCCCGTCTAGCCATCACAGAGGTTCAAAGTTGCCCTTATGGCCAATTTTCATTATTAATCACACACTCGGTACATTTCGGCATATCCCTACGGCAAAGTTCCGAACCGGACCTAGCTCATTTTAAAGGTATTGACCCAGGCTATTCCCCACTTAAATATTTTTCTGGGATCCGGGCCCGTCTAGCCATCACAGAGGTTCAAAGTTGCCCTTATGGCCAATTTTCATTATTAATCACACACTCGGTACATTTCGGCATATCCCTACGGCAAAGTTCCGAACCGGACCTAGCTCATTTTAAAGGTATTGACCCAGGCTATTCCCCACTTAAATATTTTTCTGGGATCCGGGCCCGTCTAGCCACCACAGAGGTTCAAAGTCGCTCATTTACGTATTTTCATACCAAACACACATTCGGTACTTTTCGGCATATACCTACGGCAAAGTTTCGAACCGGACCTAGCTCATTTTAAAGGTATTGACACAGGCTATTCCCCACTTAAATATTTTTCTGGGATCCGGGCCCGTCTAGCCATCACAGAGGTTCTAAGTTGCCCTTATGGCCAATTTTCATTATTAATCACACACTCGGTACATTTCGGCATATCCCTACGGCAAAGTTCGGAACCGGACCTAGCTCATTTTAAAGGTATTAACCCAGGCTATTCCCCACTTAAATATTTTTCTGGGATCCGGGCCCGTCTAGCCACCACAGAGGTTCAAAGTTGCTCATTTACGTATTTTCATACCAAACACACATTCGGTACTTTTCGGCATATACCTACGGCAAAGTTTCGAACCGGACCTAGCTCATTTTAAAGGTATTGACACAGGCTATTCCCCACTTAAATATTTTTCTGGGATCCGGGCCCGTCTAGCCATCACAGAGGTTCAAAGTTGCCCTTATGGCCAATTTTCATTATTAATCACACACTCGGTACATTTCGGCATATCCCTACGGCAAAGTTCCGAACCGGACCTAGCTCATTTTAAAGGTATTGACCCAGGCTATTCCCCACTTAAATATTTTTCTGGGATCCGGGCCCGTCTAGCCATCACAGAGGTTCAAAGTTGCCCTTATGGCCAATTTTCATTATTAATCACACACTCGGTACATTTCGGCATATCCCTACGGCAAAGTTCCGAACCGGACCTAGCTCATTTTAAAGGTATTGACCCAGGCTATTCCCCACTTAAATATTTTTCTGGGATCCGGGCCCGTCTAGCCACCACAGAGGTTCAAAGTCGCTCATTTACGTATTTTCATACCAAACACACATTCGGTACTTTTCGGCATATACCTACGGCAAAGTTTCGAACCGGACCTAGCTCATTTTAAAGGTATTGACACAGGCTATTCCCCACTTAAATATTTTTCTGGGATCCGGGCCCGTCTAGCCATCACAGAGGTTCTAAGTTGCCCTTATGGCCAATTTTCATTATTAATCACACACTCGGTACATTTCGGCATATCCCTACGGCAAAGTTCGGAACCGGACCTAGCTCATTTTAAAGGTATTAACCCAGGCTATTCCCCACTTAAATATTTTTCTGGGATCCGGGCCCGTCTAGCCACCACAGAGGTTCAAAGTTGCTCATTTACGTATTTTCATACCAAACACACATTCGGTACTTTTCGGCATATACCTACGGCAAAGTTTCGAACCGGACCTAGCTCATTTTAAAGGTATTGACACAGGCTATTCCCCACTTAAATATTTTTCTGGGATCCGGGCCCGTCTAGCCATCACAGAGGTTCAAAGTTGCCCTTATGGCCAATTTTCATTATTAATCACACACTCGGTACATTTCGGCATATCCCTACGGCAAAGTTCCGAACCGGACCTAGCTCATTTTAAAGGTATTGACCCAGGCTATTCCCCACTTAAATATTTTTCTGGGATCCGGGCCCGTCTAGCCATCACAGAGGTTCAAAGTTGCCCTTATGGCCAATTTTCATTATTAATCACACACTCGGTACATTTCGGCATATCCCTACGGCAAAGTTCCGAACCGGACCTAGCTCATTTTAAAGGTATTGACCCAGGCTATTCCCCACTTAAATATTTTTCTGGGATCCGGGCCCGTCTAGCCACCACAGAGGTTCAAAGTCGCTCATTTACGTATTTTCATACCAAACACACATTCGGTACTTTTCGGCATATACCTACGGCAAAGTTTCGAACCGGACCTAGCTCATTTTAAAGGTATTGACACAGGCTATTCCCCACTTAAATATTTTTCTGGGATCCGGGCCCGTCTAGCCATCACAGAGGTTCTAAGTTGCCCTTATGGCCAATTTTCATTATTAATCACACACTCGGTACATTTCGGCATATCCCTACGGCAAAGTTCGGAACCGGACCTAGCTCATTTTAAAGGTATTAACCCAGGCTATTCCCCACTTAAATATTTTTCTGGGATCCGGGCCCGTCTAGCCACCACAGAGGTTCAAAGTTGCTCATTTACGTATTTTCATACCAAACACACATTCGGTACTTTTCGGCATATACCTACGGCAAAGTTTCGAACCGGACCTAGCTCATTTTAAAGGTATTGACACAGGCTATTCCCCACTTAAATATTTTTCTGGGATCCGGGCCCGTCTAGCCATCACAGAGGTTCAAAGTTGCCCTTATGGCCAATTTTCATTATTAATCACACACTCGGTACATTTCGGCATATCCCTACGGCAAAGTTCCGAACCGGACCTAGCTCATTTTAAAGGTATTGACCCAGGCTATTCCCCACTTAAATATTTTTCTGGGATCCGGGCCCGTCTAGCCATCACAGAGGTTCAAAGTTGCCCTTATGGCCAATTTTCATTATTAATCACACACTCGGTACATTTCGGCATATCCCTACGGCAAAGTTCCGAACCGGACCTAGCTCATTTTAAAGGTATTGACCCAGGCTATTCCCCACTTAAATATTTTTCTGGGATCCGGGCCCGTCTAGCCACCACAGAGGTTCAAAGTCGCTCATTTACGTATTTTCATACCAAACACACATTCGGTACTTTTCGGCATATACCTACGGCAAAGTTTCGAACCGGACCTAGCTCATTTTAAAGGTATTGACACAGGCTATTCCCCACTTAAATATTTTTCTGGGATCCGGGCCCGTCTAGCCATCACAGAGGTTCTAAGTTGCCCTTATGGCCAATTTTCATTATTAATCACACACTCGGTACATTTCGGCATATCCCTACGGCAAAGTTCGGAACCGGACCTAGCTCATTTTAAAGGTATTAACCCAGGCTATTCCCCACTTAAATATTTTTCTGGGATCCGGGCCCGTCTAGCCACCACAGAGGTTCAAAGTTGCTCATTTACGTATTTTCATACCAAACACACATTCGGTACTTTTCGGCATATACCTACGGCAAAGTTTCGAACCGGACCTAGCTCATTTTAAAGGTATTGACACAGGCTATTCCCCACTTAAATATTTTTCTGGGATCCGGGCCCGTCTAGCCATCACAGAGGTTCAAAGTTGCCCTTATGGCCAATTTTCATTATTAATCACACACTCGGTACATTTCGGCATATCCCTACGGCAAAGTTCCGAACCGGACCTAGCTCATTTTAAAGGTATTGACCCAGGCTATTCCCCACTTAAATATTTTTCTGGGATCCGGGCCCGTCTAGCCATCACAGAGGTTCAAAGTTGCCCTTATGGCCAATTTTCATTATTAATCACACACTCGGTACATTTCGGCATATCCCTACGGCAAAGTTCCGAACCGGACCTAGCTCATTTTAAAGGTATTGACCCAGGCTATTCCCCACTTAAATATTTTTCTGGGATCCGGGCCCGTCTAGCCACCACAGAGGTTCAAAGTCGCCCGGGTTTAACCTTATTTAAGCAGTCCTTGGTAGGTTTTCACTATACATTTCTGTTTTTGTATTTTTGGCTTTCCATACATACTTATTATTTTTATTTTATAATGTTTCTGAAGTGATGGTTTTTGTTTTTGTTTGTTATATAATATATTAAATTACATCTTTGGTGTCGATTTGTTGATAAAAATCCATGTGAAATAAAGACAAATATGCAACTTATATAATGGTTTATATTCGAGGACAACGAAAATTTACGACAGCTCGAAGGGATCATAAAACTATTTCCGGTGTAGCCTTCCTTCATGCTTTTTAATGATTTACAACTAAATTTGAATATTTTATCGACTGCTAGCAGCCGGAATGATTTTGAATATCAATTTTCGAATAACAAATAACGAACAGACCGCTAGCTTCACATACATATTTTAAACGGAATGAAATGCCTTTAGAACCAGTACAAGCCGTGAAATTGTCGATTTCCGGTGTTAGATTGCATTAAACTTATATTTAGCGATTTTTGGAACGTTTGAGTCTTATTCAGTTTTTTGGTTTTTAGACATATCACGAAAATTGGCTGCTGGAAAAAAGTGGCTGCTATCTTGATTGGCCGATAAAAGTGGCTGCCAGCTTGAGTCTAGTACTTAATTATAATAGGTAAATAGAAACTTAAGGGGGCTCGCGGGTCTAAATTATTTTTTTTATTTAATATAGGATTTCGCTATATTTTTCTATAAATGAACTTGATCTTATACTTACTTAATAGAAAAATGAAATAAAAAATGGGGTTACCGTTCATTTACGCTCACAATCTGTCTTTGAAAGAAGCATACATTTTTGTTAATGTCCTTTTTTCTGTTGAACTAATAGGAGAAATAGCGGTAATAAGAACTATATTACAGAAATCGCTTAAATTTTACAGTTATTTAGTTTATGTACAGCTTATTCGAAAACAACAATAACAAATATAGGTCACCAATGATTAAAAAAAAATATTTCAATTTTAATGCCAAAATATGGCATTTTTGCACCAAAGGGAGATAATTTGGAGCTTTTTCAATGATATCTAAATTTTAAAAGACCTTAAGAAGGCAAAAATGTTCAGCAAGAAAAGATTTACATTTAAGACAACTTGGAGGAATCGGCAAAGTGAAACAACTCCTTATTATACTTATTGTCCCTTAATGACGATTTCCACCATTTCCTTTTGTCTTGTAAGATAAAAATAAAAATACAATAGTAAACTTTAAATATTAAAAAAGATCAGCAAGGCAAGACCTCCTTATATTAAGTCAAATTTAGCGTAATAATTAGTAGACTCACTCTTTATAGATGAGGATTTTTGTTTATCGGTTTCTTGTGTGTTTTGAACAAAAACTAAAATTAAACGCCATATGGTGAACCAACGCCAGTGTGAATCAAATCAAGAGTCCCTGAAGTGGATACCTTGGTATGCAAGGTTGTCAAATTATGCAAATGAATGCAACATTAAAATTAATAACTATAAAAGATAAACAAAACAGAGATTTTTGACATGAACTCTGTTTTTGTCTCCAATGTTGCAGAGTATCATTTGCCTTTGGTTAATATGCATATAACCAAAGGTGAACACCACAGGCTTTTATTTCAATAGCATTCATGAAAAAAATCACTGTCTGAAAACCTTTCTTTTTTACTTCTCTGAATGATTTTAAAAGACTTTAATGAAATATTGTTTTGTTCCACGTTCTCCTAGATAACAGTCTTATTGTCCTAAGTCAGGAATCTGACGTCAAGAAATTGTCGTTTGTTGATGTGGTGTTTCCCGCTTCTTGTTTTTATTCTTCAGAATTTAGTCCGATTGAACGTTGGTTTTTCTGTTTGAATGGTTGTACACTAGTCATTTTGGGGCCATTTATAGCTTGCTGTTTGGTATGAGCCAAGGCTCCAGGTTGAAGACCGTACTTTGACCTATAATGGTTTACTTTTACAAATTGTAACTTGGATGTTGAGTTGTCTCATTGGTGATGATGTTAGTTTTAAACAACCTTCAAGTTGACTTGCTATACAGTCTTCGCACAGTCGGTGATCTCATTGGCACTCATACCACATCTTAAATCAATAATTGCTTTATGTGGCCATGTTTTCAGTGGTTAAATCAGAATCAATGATTGCTTTGTGTTGCCATGCTTTAGTTAAATCAGAATCAATGATTGCTTTGTGTTGCCATGCTTTAGTTCAATCAGAATCAATGATTGCTTTGTGTTGCCATGCTTTAGTTCAATCAGAATCAATGATTGCTTTGTGTGGCCATGTTTTTAGTGGTTAAATCAGAATCAATGATTGCTTTGTGTGGCCATGCTTTAGTTCAATCAGAATCAATGATTGCTTTGTGTGGCTATGCTTTAGTTCAATCAGAATCAATGATTGCTTTGTGTGGCCATGCTTTAGTTCAATCAGAATCAATGATTGCTTTGTGTGGCCATGCTTTAGTTCAATCAGAATCAATGATTGCTTTGTGTGGCCATGCTTTAGTTCAATCAGAATCAATGATTGCTTTGTGTGGCCATGCTTTGGTTCAATCAGAATCAATGATTGCTTTGTGTGGCCATGCTTTAGTTCAATCAGCATCAATGATTGCTTTGTGTGGCCATGCTTTAGTTCAATCAGAATCAATGATTGCTTTGTGTGGCCATGCTTTAGTTCAATCAGAATCAATGATTGCTTTGTGTGGCCATGCTTTAGTTCAATCAGCATCAATGATTGCTTTGTGTGGCCATGTTTTGGTTCAATCAGAATCAATGATTGCTTTGTGTGGCCATGCTTTAGTTCAATCAGAATCAATGATTGCTTTATGTGGCCATGTTTTGGTTCAATCAGAATCAATGATTGCTTTGTGTGGCCATGTTTTTGTCCAATTAGAATCAATGATTGCTTCATATGGCATTTTTTGTCCAATTAGAATCAATGATTGGTTAATGTGGTATAATGTTTTAATCCAATTAAAACCAAATGACAAAAATATTTAGCGGTCCTTCTAAACATCATTCCTGGGAAGTTTACTACTGGTTTGAAAGAGTGATTTTCCTTAAAAATTTAAAAGGGTTTCCACCATGCTTGCAACCAGATCAACATTAAATGGGATTATTTCAACGGCTCACCAAATCATCAATCCTAATATCAAAGACTGCCAAATTGCCAATCTAAATGATGAAAGTAACTTCAAGTTTATAGATGACCTTATAGATACACCTGCCAAATAACGCAATGGATAAAACGAAAAATACAAAAGGACAAACAACAGTACAAAAAAACACAACATAAAAAACTAAAGACTGAACCCCAAAACAAAAAACTTGGGGTGAGTTTGGATAAAATAGGCTAAGTGGTTTTCAGTCTGCTTAAAATCAAACCTGTCAACCCTCCTATTGTCTGAACGAGGCAACTGATTTTAATCAGTTAGAATGGTTTTAAGAAGATAATAAAATGCTTTGCTGAGTGCAGCCTGATACGACTGCAGTGGTCAAACTCTGAACAGTTGGAGCAAATTTGGTCACAATAGTCAAGCTTGATACTGTCTGAATTTGGATTATGATCATATTTTTGACATAATATAGGTTTTTGACACAAAATAAATGTGGTCAAACGTCTTACAAATCTATTGTGCAATACTGTGCATGTGAAGATTTTTTCTTGAACCTTTTCAAAATTCGAAATTTGAAAAATAAAATAAAAAAGTTATGAATGCCTTAAAAAATTGTAAACAAAACCCCTCCCCCAACTTATTGGAACCTTCCTTGGTGCAGTAACCCTATCACTTAGTCCAAGCCTTTCCTTTGTAGTATGGAACCTTTCAGTACAATTTCTGAGAGATCCATACACTTAAACACAAGATATTGTCTGGAAACTAGAGACATGCTTCTTTTTGGCCCCTTTTTCCTACATGTTTTGGGCAATTAACCCAAACTCAATCCCAGCCTCCCCTTTGTTATATGGAAAATTGTAGTAAAATTTCAGAGAGATCCATACAATTATAAACAAGTCATGAAACTAGAAAAATGCGTATTTTTTGCTCCTTTTTAGACCCTTAATTCCTAAACTGTTGGCCCCATAACCCCATCAGTGAATCCCAACCTTCTACTTGTGGGTTTAAACATAATGGAACAATTTCTGAGCAATTGAAATGCTTATACACAATTAACTATCCTGAAACTAGAAAAATGCTTGTTTTGGGCCCCTTTTTCCTAAGTGGTTGGGACCATCATCCCCAAAATTTATCCCAACCTTCCTTTTGTGGTATTGAACCTTCTGGACAAATTTCAAGATCTTTTTACTTAAACTAAAGTAATTGTCTGTAAACCAATGTGTCTTCGGACGACGCAGACGATGCAGATGACAAAGACATCACACCATTATACAATCCCAAAATATTTTTTTGCATTCATATAAAAATGTGTATATTTTAAAGTTTTAAAGCCGTGAGCTTAAACAAAACGAAAAAACTATAAAGACACCCTTAACACCATAACAAATTATATTTGTAAAACAGTGTGTACAAAATAGATAAAGATATATGAAAGAATATTAAAGTTATCATGAAGCATAAACAATAGATGATTACAGTCAAATAACTTTGGAACCATAGAATTAATCATTATAATCGATGGAAGCTGATGAACCTATTATTGTGTAAATATTTCATAAGAACTCCTAAAGAATCATGATTTAACTATGGAACCTTTGAAAAAAATGCTTTGTTTTAGATGATTATTAAAGTACCGAGACTCTGAATTAACAAATCTTTAAAATGGAAATAGAGAAAACAGTGATTAGTTGTGTCTTGGTCACCAATGTTCATATAGTTCTTTGACAGCACACATGAGTCATCAATAGACTTTTCATGATCAATGCCTTGTATTTTGATGATTAAATTCATCAGAACCCAGCTCACAGGTAATCTGAAAATCTACAAAATTGAAAGGTAGTTTCTATAAAATCTAACATTGTGTAAACATTTAATTTGCGTAGGCATGATTATTGAGTTGTCATGTGACTTGTCATGTGACATTGGTTTGAGGTTAAAGTCACAACTAATCTTAAATCATCAAAATCAAAACAAAACAAGTCTTCACAGAACCTTAAACCTTGTACAAATACAGTAAGGATTCTTTTAAAACATTATTTTTAATTATTATACTATAATAATTGTGAGACATGGTCAGACATTGAACTGACAGATGGTAGAACAACAGCATGATAACTAAACCCATGACTCTGCAACATTATCACTTTGACTGCCTTTTCAGCTTATTTGGTTCACTTTGTTTGAAAGAATTAAGTCAGGTCACATATTGTATCAGTTTGTAGGAACTTTGGTACAAAGTTAAGTTTTTCCATTTGACAATTGCAAAATAAAGAGCTGCTTAGAACATGATACTGCAAGTTATCAGTAACAGGAACATTAAACCTTGTAAACACAGTTTTAAATTTGATATTTACTTGACAGACAAACAAATAAGAATCAAACTCTGATTTATACTTAATAAATAAACTCATCATAGATACCTTACCCTTATGGTTTAAACTGTAAAACAAAGTTTATCAGGACTGATGCAACATGTGCTTGTCTGAAGCATGCTCTCATTCAGATGATTCATTCAATTTTACAATCAATGCATGATTAAAAAAAATGAAAAAATTCACTGAGTGCAGCTGGATATGCCGGCAGAGGTCCAACACTGAACAGTTGGGGCAAAAATGGAAATAATATTCAAGCTTGATAGAGGTCTGAATTTGGATTGTAATTAAACATTTGACATATTATAGGTTTCTGAATAAATGTAGTCAAAGAACTTGAAATTGGTTATTTATATGTTTATATTCAATTAAAGATTTCTTGCTGTTGTACAATACACTGTGCTGTTGCTCAATACTTAGTAAATCTGTTGTCAGACTATCAACAAATAAAATTTATTCTCAATGTCATATTAGAAATTTATTGAAAGCATGTAAACTCAGAAACGTAAAATCGAAAATTTATAAAAATCGAAAAGGCGCTCTTGTCGATAGATATTATCAATTCACAGCAATTTTTTGAAAATCTTATGTTGTTCATTTATTCTTTTTTTCATCCATTTCCAAACATTATGTGTAAATTTAAAATAGTTCTTTATTCTTTGGGGGAAAAAGCAGGCCTTAATACCCTTGCTCCTTTGGTGGATTATTATGCATTCTTTGTTACAAAAGTTTATGAACATAAATTAAAGTAATTAAGTACTATGTAATATGCAAGTGAAAATTAAAACGAAACCTTTTAAATCATGCATTTGGGGTTTCTAATAACCTTGAATACCCATGAGGGTCTTACAGGGTCGGTCAAGATACGTATGGGACATAAGTGATTAATTATTACAATACACATTTGACAATAAATATGCTTGTGACATCAAATCTCAATGTAATATATTTAAAGAAATGAACATTTAATAATCATTGCTGACACTTGAAACAATACATTTTAATTTAATTTACCAATATATTACATAATTTCACTGTAATTAGAAATGTTTTAAGTAGGAAAATGGATGAGACAGAAAGTAGCTAGTTATTATTCATTATAACTATTATAAATTTATATATATGTACATTTAATTCCAAATACTTTGGTACTTGATGGCACTTTTGACGATAAAATATAACTATTTATTGTGACTATCAAACAAGATCATGACAAAGGATCAGTGATATAACTCCAATGATCTCTTCTCAAATGAAGAAAATGTGGGTTTAAATTACAGACAGTTTGTTTGGTAAGATGACATATCAATCAGGAAAGGCAATGCCACATTTTAGCAATTAACAACAACAAAAATCTAGAATTTTAAATTGATACTATAAGTTAGAACTTAAGTTGAGGAACAAAATAGGCTAAAATATTGATATGTTATGGAGCATCTTCCGAAATTTAATTATAAACTAGAGGCTCCAAAGAGCCTGTGTCGCTCACCTTGGTCTATGTGAATATTAAACAAAGGACGCATTTGAATTCATGACAAAATTGTGTTTTGGTGATGGTGATGTGTTTGTACATCTTACTTTACTGAACATTCTTGCTGCTTACAAACATTCTATCTATCTTGAACTTGGCCTAAGAGTTTCAGTCGAAAATGTTAATTGAAATTTACAAATTTTATGAAAATTGTTAAAAATTGACTTTAAAGGGTAATAACTCCCTATGGGGTCAATTGACCATTTAGGTCATGTTGACTTATTTTTAAGTCTTACTTTGCTGTACATTGTTGCTCTTTACAGTTTATCTCTATCTATAATAATATTCAAGATAATAACAAAAAACGGCGAAATTTCCTTAAAATGACTATTTCAGGGGCATCAACCAAACAGCTGTTTGTCCGATCCATCTGAAAATTTCATGGCAGATAGATCTTGACCTGATAAACAATTTTACTCCCTGTTAGATTTGCTCTAAATGCTTTGGTTTTTGAGTTATAAGCCAAAAACTGCATTTTACCCCTATGTTCTATTTTTAGCCATGGCGGCCATCTTGGTTGGTTGGCCGGGTCACGCCACACATTTTTTAAACTAGATACCCCAATGATGATTGCGAACAAGTTTGTTTAAATTTGGCCTGGTAGTTTCAGAGAAGAAGATTTTTGTAAAAGATTACTAAGATTTACGAAAAATGGTTAAAAATTGACTATAAAGGGCAATAACTCCTAAAGGGGTCAACTGACCACTTTGATTATGTTGACTTATTTGTAGATCTTACTTTGCTGAACATTATTGTTGTTAACAGTTTATCTCTATCTATAATAATATTCAAGATAATAATCAAAAACAGCAAAATTTCCCTAAAATTACCAATTCAGGGGTAGCAACCCAACAACAGGTTGTCTGATTCATCTGAAAATTTCAGGGCAGATAGATCTTGACCTGATGAACATTTTTACCCCATGTCAGATTTGCTCTAAATGCTTTGGTTTTTGAGTTATAAGCCAAAAACTGCATTTTACCCCTATGTTCTATTTTTAGCCGTGGCGGCCATCTTGGTTGGTTGGCGGGGTCACCGGACACAATTTTTAAACTAGATACCCAAATGATGATTATGGCCAAGTTTGGATTAATTTGGCCCAGCAGTTTCAGAGGAGAAGATTTTTGTAAAAGTTAACGACGACGGACGACGCCGGACGACGACGGACGCCGGACGCCAAGTGATGAGAAAAGCTCACTTGGCCCTTCGGGCCAGGTGAGCTAAAAAATGGCAGAAAAGGGCAGACTCTTTGACTTTTACCTAATATTTGCATTGGTATCATTTGGGTCTCAAATCAATAAAAAAAAAAAAGATTTCCAGAATCTTAAATCATGGAAGATGACCTTTTATGAGCTTATATGAAACGGAACGACATAGGAAATTTTATTACATTACATACATACTGTATTATCAAGTGTAAAAGTTCAAAACTATGACAATAAACTATACTTATTTTGTAAAAATTAATTATATCCATTAAAATTTAAACCTCTTTAGCTTTAATTTCTTGTTAACGGAAAATGTCTCCCTTTTCATATAAAATTTCAATTAGCACTGTCATGACTGTTGATTTGTAATCAGAGGAGAACAATTATTGGAGAATTACACCATGGAGTGTGAAATATAATCTATTAAAATTACATCTACATATGACTGTACTGTACAAAGGTACAGTGCTTTAAATTTTTAATGACAAAAAAACATAACAAAATTAAAACTAGAGTATGAAAGACAACATCATTATACAATTGAATAACATAAAACATACATCAATTCCTTAAAACAGTAAAACTCTTGCATAGCAACACAAATGCATGTAATCACAGACATCATTTAACATCTTAAAGATACAAAGTATACATTGAAAAATTCAAAATATGAAGCTTTTACACAGTAAATTGCTTCCCTCTTTTCTATATATATAAAAAAGATAAAAGATAAATATACAAACATCTGTATTGATCCGAGACCTTTTAATTTTACTTATTTTATGAAAAGTACTTGTAATTATAAGACCAAATCCACATGAGCTAAAGAATATCATGTGGATATATAAACTGTAAAGTTTCATAAACTTGTAGTAGGTTACAATAAAAATTAATTCAATGTTGTTTAATGTACTGATCATGCTATATGTAGTATGTTATATCATGATAATGTCTGATGAATGTTCTACTGTAGGATTAAGTATGACATTCTTTTATATGACAATGTTTACCCAATAAATAAGTTAAATGAGTTTATATTTTTTGTTAATGGTTCAAATAACAGTTTTTCCAATATATTTTAAGCAGTTCGTTACACCTTAATACTAAATTTATTTAAATACATAATAAACACAGGCACTTGTCTCAGAAAAAAAAATCCTATATACCTTATAAATTACAAATGTATAACACAAGGTACTTAACTTGCATTTTAGAAAAATGTTAGGTGGTGACGAAGTTCCGTTATATGCCGCTTTATAGGCTGTTAATCCCACTAAAGCTTGATTTATCGTAAATCTAAATTGATTTATCTTTACAATGGTGCATAACATGCCTACATTTATTGTCGGAATCATCCGTAGCAATCCTACCAAAGTATGTCAATCGTTATAATTTTGCAAACCCTGAAGAACTGGCAATAAACGCGTCATGCTCCTTGTATATCTCGGTTTCCGATTGGTCAATTCTATGGGAAAGTCTAAATGATTCTCGGAGTTATCTGATCTTGTTTCATTTCATACGTAAAGTCAAGAGAGAGTCTGAAAGACATTGACATCATGGGAAAATTTGTAACTTATTAGACATACCACAAACAACACTTGTTAGATTTTTTTCACGGTATATCATACAATTTTACTAACTGTATGATAAATTCTATTCATATGAAAACTAACAGTTTTTTTTAAAACGATATTTATAATAAATCATTTACTGCGGCTGTTTATTGCCAATTCTTCAGCGGTTTGCAAAATTATAACGATTGACATACTTTGGTAGGATTGCTACGGATGATTTCGACAACAAATGTAGGCATGTTATACACCATTGTATAGATAAATCAATTTAGATTTACGATATAACAAGCTTTAGTGGGGTTGACAGCCAGTAAAGCGGCATATAACGGAACTTCGTCACCACCTAACATTTTTCTAAAATGCAAGTTAAGTACCTTGTGTTATAATAAGGTATATAGGATTTTTTTTTCTGAGACAAGTGCCTGTGATAATAAAGGCAAGATTTAAATTAAAACGATACCCAAATACCACAACTACACAAACTAACAGAAACCACTTATATAGTACAAATAATAATTTTCTTATCACATGTGTTTACAGCTGGTTAACATTGCACATCATCCTTGAGATTCCATCTCATTTAAAACATCTCTTACTCTATGATCCAGCTTCCTGCTCTTGACCTAAGCCTTCCAATATTATACCCATTGGTGTTCTTTTCAATCCAATATGTTCAATTCTATTTGTTATCTTGTTTTTGACATTCCTCATTCTAAGTGATGCATGAACAATTACTACTGTAATGATAAGAAACAGACCATGAATAAATACTTTAGAGGGGGGAGAAGTGTGATCTTATTTATGTCACTGGGTTCCTTCAAAAAACTTACTAAATTGCCTTAAGCTTTTATTCATGTTTTTATGTTTAAGGAATTTCAATCAAAATATACATTGTACATGATAACTGAGAAATGCACTTTCAAAAGTACAATAAGCGTTCATGGAGGCAAATTTAGACTTTCACTTTCATTTCCACTGTAACTATGGCTACCATGAAGACCATTACTGCAGATTTTAAAGTGCTTTCTCTGGGTCCCTTAAATGTTTGTATGGATCAGCCCTTAGTTAATGCATAATATATTATGTATATTGTACTACATGTACATGTAGTACACATTTTTATTTAGGGGTCAGCTGAGGCCTACCTCCAGGTGCCTGATTTTCTCACTATGTTGAAGACCCATTAGCATGATTAGAGGCCTTCACCTGTTATCCACTCTTTGGTTGGGTTTTTCAACTTGAAGTTGTTGTCTCTTTGACATACTCATAATTTATGATAAATTTGGTAATCAGACTTGATAATGATTAATTTGTACCGGTAGTGATTTTTAGTGATTTGTAGTGATTTGTTTCCATTTTGTTAATATTTGTTAAATATCGGAGTAAAACACAAATCATGTGTCCAAGTTGGCAACCTATTTACTTTTATCGTTCTAATTCTTTGTTTTTACCTTCTTCTTTTTTTTTTATATATATAAAACACAAGTTACAAAATATATCTTAAAAAAATATTTTGTTAAATATGTTACACCACTAAATACACCTGTAAAACTATATTAAAAAAGAGACTAGTACTAGAAGTGCTACTTACAAAGCAATGGGAATGCTATGCCAAACATGAATACTATCACTGCCCCAATCATATATACTAGAAGGTAACCTACAGCTAACACTATTAAAACACTAATCAGTGGATGATCTTGTTTAAATCGACGAGCTGTGAATTGTGAGTTTGTACAATATACAAAGACACCAAATGCCACTGATATGGCAGCAAAGCCACACACCATCTTAACAGGATGAAGAATTCTGAAAAGAAAAAACAAACTTTAAAACAAAATTCAGGATAATCGTTCAGTTCTTTTTTAATGTTGTTAAAGTTTTTAATCGACAGAAATTGTGCTGATACTTCTTTCACAAAGATTTACAACTACCAGTACATCATGTATTGGTGATAATTGTTTTTCAATGTGCTTAGAACCATAATCCATATGTTTTTCAATGTGCTTATAACCATAATCCATAATCATGATAATCTTAACAAGAGGCTCTCAAGAGCCTGAATCACTCACCTTAATTCTTTTGGTTAAATCTCTCATCAATGATTATTTTGGCTTTTCAATTTATTTAATTGTTCTTTGGATCGTCCTATTTTCTTCAAAAGCAAAAAAAAAATCATTTTCTCCTATGTTCTATTTTAGCCATAGGAGCTATGTTTCTTTACATACAAGGAAATAAAATATAAAATTTATACTAGATACTCTGAAACTCATTTAGCCTAAGTTTGGCTGAAATTGATACAGCAGTTTCAAAGGAGAAGATTTTTTAAAGTAAGTCAACATGATGAACAAATTGTGAAAAAAGTCTTTAAAGGGCAATAACTCCTTAAGGGGTCAATTGACAATTTTGGTCAATTGACTTATTTGTAGATCTTACTTTCCTGAACATTATTGCTGTTTACAGTTTATCTGTATACGTATCTATAATAATATTCAAGATAATAACCAAAAACAGCAAAATTTCCTTAAAATTATCAATTCAGGGGCAGCAACCCCACAACAGAATGTCTGATTCATCTGAAAATTTCAGGGAAGATAGATCTTGACCTGATAAACAATATGACCCCATGTCAGATTTGCTCTAAATGCTTTGGTTTTTGAGTTATAAGCCAAACACTGCATTTGACCCCTATGTTCTATTTTTAGCAATGGCGACCATGTTTGTTGATAGATAAAAACTTCAGATACAATTTATTAACTAGATACCCTAAGGAACATTCAGTTAAAGTTTGGTTTAATTTGGCCCAGTAGTTTCAGAGAAGATTCTTGAAATAGTTTACAACGACAGACGACGACGGACGCCAAGTGATGGCATAAGCTCACTTGGCCCTTCGGGCCAGATGAGCTAATAGTGTTTCAAATCAGTGTCTTCAACATTTTACTAAAACAGACACAATTTTCATAACTTTTTCAAAATCCTGGGTAAGAATAACCTTAGGACAAACTAAAGGCTCTTAAGAGCCTGTATTGCTCACCTGATGCTTTGGAAATCATGTAAAATAAGGTTAAAAATCATAATTAATAGCCTTTATCCTTTTACTCTCATATTTGGCAATTTCATGACTGATAGATATAGGATTATTGCATGCAGTGCTAGCATTGATTTCTTTAAAACAAGTTTATAAATGTAGTTATTGGTTAAAACAAATATAAATATGGCCAAAATCAAGTACACCTTTTAGGAATGGATGCGCTCTACTTTAGTTACTTAGCACAAGGTGTTTTGAATTTACTGGTTGCTTAGAACTATTTGTAAAAAATAAACACTAGCACATTCATAGAAAATCAAGTGAGTAATTTATGTTTCAAATTTTATAACAAAAATCTCTGTAGTAAAGGCTGTGGATTTTCTATAAAAATCTTGATTTATTTGTCACAAAGTCCTCTTTTCTATCAAATGCAATGAAATAGTAAAAATTAATGCTTTGCATCAAGTTTCCCCTTGGAATATGTACTAAATGGCCTATCTTTATTATTCATTATATCGGTAGTTTTGATACAATTTACATGATTTAGGTTTGAAAAATTCGTACAAAAATGGCTACAGAAGGGTACATAAACCTTAAACAGGTCAGGAATAACCACCAATTGGTGGATTATACCTCAATTGACGTATAATCCACCAAATGACATATAATGGCATAGACCAATTGGTGGATAATTCTTTGTTTTTCAAAACAAATTATTCCACCAAAATGGAGCATTGTTTTCTTAAAACCATATTATGGTATGAAAACTTGTCAAACACTCCTAGTTTAGTATAGTGACATAACATATTGCATTTAATCAATAATTGTATTTAAAGTTTCTTCTATTGTTATCTTGTTAATTCTTGATTGGCAAATTTACCTGTAATCACCTGTCAATGGACATCATTACTGTCTGCAGTCATGTGATCATGAGTACAACTCCACAGGTGAATGGAGCTCTTTGTTAATACTTAACTTTCATTATCAAAAGTCAATCATGGTCTACTACTACTACTAAATAGAGTTTAATGGCGACTACCCTTGCGGGTATTGCGCCAGATTACCTTATATAAAAAAACATTTCGAGTAAATGTTTTAGAATTTTTATTGTTTAGGTGTAAGCCTATATTATATATTCATATTATAGAAATTTGTGAGTTTTTTTTTTGTTTCCCTTAAGTTTAATCTTATTTGAATCTGAACTATAGTGTTTGTTTTAGTTATCTTGATTATCTTTTGGTTAATTTAAAGTACGAAAAAGAAATATATGTGAACTTATTATTCCATCATTTGTAACTTAGCTTTCTTTGTTTATAAATATTTTAAATTAAGTTGGTAAATAGCTGTGTTTGTTGTTTATACATGAAAAATGTAAGTATCTAATACTCTTTGATAGACATATCTGATTTTTACAAATATGCAAATCCTAGAAGGGGTCCGACATATTCCCGTACATGGTGTATACATTAATGCAATTATACCCATGATACCGCGGCTCGTACGTCCTTGGTAAACTGTGATTCTCTGTATATTGAATTTGACTAAAGATAGCACCCTCACTTATAAAAGATTCATGAACTTACGTTGTAGAATAACAAATTATATAATATATATTACTGTGTATGTATAATTATAATCTATAATGTATTGTTGTAAAATATTTGTGTGTACTAAATTGCAAGTGTTGATATTTTGCAGTTATGTTCTGTATAGATACCAGAGAGTGCTATCTTGGTAGTACCTGATTTAGTGTACTACTTTAAAAATGAAAAACTTTCGTAAAAGTTTTATTTTATATTGTCAAATTCAAAGGGGGTATGTTTCTTTTATTAAGAAATCATAAACTGATAAATGATACCCTCCAGCTCTGTTACAACTTTTAAAAAGGCCAATATATTTAGAAATGAAAAAACTAAAAAGAAAAGGTAAATAATATATATCTACCAAATTATTTGTTTTTTGTGTCACCCGTTTAGACTGGAGTTGTTTCCCTTGCACTGTAAAGAAATAAATTGTAAATACCTGCAGCCGTTAAGCCACCACATGGTATCCATGTGCTGCAAGCAGACACGACGAGAGGGCTGTAAACAAACAATTTCCAGTCCAAACGGATGAATTAGCTGCCGTGACTAAAAATGATAGACAATAATACCAATACAAGGTTAGTATTTACACGGAGCATTGTTTTTGGTCGTTGTAAAATGTGCTGGTTGGTTCTTAAAATCATCATATCACAAGGACCTGGGTTCTGGCAAGCCAGTGCCCTTAAAGAAAAATATCCCACAATAAGATAACTCATCTCGTCTGTCGACCCCATGTATAACCCTATCAATATTTTAGCTGCGGTGTCAATAGTTTATCCATTGACAGCAGCTGAATCACATTCCTCATAGTGTTAGTTAGGTACTTATATACAATGTACATGCAGTTAATTCTTGTTGTGAGGTTTGTGTCCCCAATTTGATTTGGGATGGACCGACGAGAGAGTGCTTGTGATTGATGATTTCTGGGAGATATGTCAGACTCCTGTGGCTTGATATTTTACATATGAGCTCATGTATTTATAAGCAAAATGAAATTTATAAAATTAAAAATCATCTTAATACTAATTATTTTAATCTGATTTATTTTTACTTTTTAACTAAGATTTTCTCTTATCAAGATTTAATTTAATCAGTTATTTACAAATGTAATTTGTATTTTGAATATTTGAGATGCTTTAATCATGTTAATTGTCATACTTGTTAAAATCCATGGATTGGTGTCGAGTGGCTAATATTTCAATGTTTTATTTATAAGTAATTTTACTAGGCCTATAGTTTTTGTCATTTTTCTTTTCCTATACTAATAATACCTGTAGGTTTTCTAACCCTGACCAAAAATATCCTATTAAAATAATCATAAGCATGTTTTTACATAATTTACACTAGAAACTAGAAATATATAGCCAGGTTTTTAGAATAGTCTGAATAATTTTACTTTTATCGCATACCCGTGTTTATTAAATAATCCCATATTGGGAGAAGAGTCTGAGAATATCCTGAAAATAATTTTTTATAAGTTAAGTATTAACAAAGAGCTCCATTCACCTGTGGAGTTGTACTCATAATCACATGACTGCAGACAGTAATGCTGTCCATTGACAGGTGATTACAGGTAAATGTGCCAATCAAGAATTGACAAGATAACAATAGAAGAAACTTCAAATATAATTATTGACTAAATGCAATATGTTATGTCCCTATACTTAACTAGGAATGTTTGACAAGTTTTCATACCATATTATGGTTTTAAGAAAACAATGCTCCATTTTGGTGGAATAATTTGTTTTGAAAAAAAAAGAATTATACACCAATTGGTCTATACCATTATATGTCAATTTGTGGATTATACGTCAATTGAGGTATAATCCACCAATTGGTGGTTATTCCTGACCTGCTCAAGAGATGCAGCAGGCTTTGAGAAAACTGAAACTTTCATAGGACTCAATAAGGGTCATGAAATGGGTTGCAAGTTGCAAAATCATGCTCCTATCTCACACTAGCATTTAATTACAAAAAACTTGCATTATACATCAATTGGTCTATACCAATTGGTGGTTATTCCTGACCTGTTAAACATCACTTATTTCAATAAATCCGCTGACTGATATCAAGTGCCGATATAACCAGATTCCAATTTGACTAGGTGCCGATTTGACCGGTGGCAGATTCAACCAGCTGTCAATAATTTTGACTAGAATTAATTTTGTATGCATACCCAATCAATAAAAAGACGATCAAAGCTACCAAAAAGTAATTCGTCTGGTAATACAATAGATTGTTCAGAACTCTGTTCGCCCATTTCTCTGCGTCTTTGATGTTAGGAACTTGAAATCTAGCAGAATCCAATACAAAATCACTCATGGAACGGAGAGGAGCAATCTGTACTTCAGCCATGCTGTCAATTGAGAGGCCGCTTGCAACTTTAAAATATCAACATTGATACAATTGGTGAAATACATGTTATGTATGTTTTATTTTTGTACAAATATTTTGAAAAATAAATAAAAAAAGCCTTGGATTTGTTTTCATTAGGCAAATAGGAACATATTTTTTTGTTAATGTGTTTGTTATGATATAAGCAATCATTTAGAAAACTATACACTTTAAGATTGTATCCGTATAGAATCAAATGCTGCACAACAAATTATTGTAAAGTATTTCAACTAACAACACGCTACAACTTTCCAAAATGTAACAAAATCATAAAACGTTTCTCTTACAAAATATAACTTTACGATAAATACTAGTTGAAAATAGATATATTATGATATTTTTTATTTCAAATCAAGCTTAATTAAAGTACTGGAATTCAACTGAATAGTGCCTAAATATATGTACGTTGTGGTTAAATTTTGTTTCATTTTTTTTTAAACTTTGGTACTACTATTGTTGACACCCGGTGTGGTCACTTCTGAAATCGTGTGAGATACTTGTCAATAAAAGCATCCGAATGATTTTAACGTTTGAAACACTTTTATCTTTGTTATGACATTCAAGAAAACAAGTAACACTAACCGGTAAAACAGAGAAAACGAAAAACAGGTACATGTGAAATACGAAGCAAATATATTTTCTAGAGAACAAGTTATCGTGTATTCTTTCCTCATCTGATTTTCAGCTTTCTTTTTAAAACTTGCAGAATTATAGTTAACCCGTACCATTGTAAACTCGTTCCAACGTCAACTCGTACCACTTTACAAAAACTCGTACCAATGCAAACTCGTACCACTGCTAACTCGTACCAACGTATTTAAATGCATTTAAATTGTGTTGATTATGTTTATACTTTACTTTCACTCAATATCTCTTAAGTCTGTAAAATGTATATAATTTGAAAATACAATGACCAATTTGTAGCTAATGTTCCCTGTCTATTGGATAGAAAATATTGTGGCAGATTTGCTTTGTTGTCTCCTTTGGATATACTTTTTTTTAAACTTTTACTGATAATTATTAAATTTAATTTTCAATCATTCCAAATTAATTTTTCATGAATAAATCCTAGCAGTTCATCAAAATGATTTCCAAAATGAAATTCTTAAAAAAATACCCAAAATATTCGTAATTTTTAATATATTTTTGATGGTACGAGTTTGCAGTGGTACGACTTCCCAGTGGTACGAGTTAACTTTTTTGGTACGAGTTAACATGGTCTGAGTTTTCGTTGGTACGAGTTAACTTGCTTCCCAAATCCTTGATACACCTTATCGCTATTTATTCCATTCCGGATAAGTTCTGAAATAACGCAACTTTTTCATCCAGTTGAAGCTATCTGGGACCCTGTTTTTAAAAACAATTCACCATGCATGATATATTTTAATGAGACCTTTTTAAACTACCTTAAATACTTCAAACAAAATATTTTTTAACTTCAATTTCAATTCCAAAAAAAGTGGATCATACTACACATGTACTAACTCTATTAAAGTTTCTTGATCGCTTTCTCAAGTGTTTCCTTCCTTAGCTCACTACTGATTGACATCTATTTTCGGCAGCCTGACCTAAACAGAAAGATGTGTAAATGACTGTTTTTACCGGATTGGATTTAATAGCGATAAGGTGTATATGAGGCATGCCTTACCCGTGAATGGGTACCAAGTTTGTATGAATTAATTTGTTTGTAAATATTTGTTAAAAAAAGAAATGGGAATACCATAACGTTTCCGATTTTGGTTCTGTTGTTAGTGATTTTACTTGTGATGTTATTTAAGTTATGACGTCATGTTCAATTTAAACAAAGAAATGCAATGCATCAGGTAACATTTATTCCTATCAAAGACAAAGAATGATTAAAAATGAAATATTGGTATTGTGTTCCTTGAGTTCCTATATTTTACTAGACTAATTTAAGTCTCACGACAACAAGACTAGAAGAAGGAAGTAGATTTCTGTGTTCTGCGCAGATCTGGAAATTTAAAAATGCTACAAAAAAAAGTTTGAACAACTTTGAGTTCATAAGTACAATGAAAAATCTGGGAAAATTTTCCTGATTTTTTTTTGTATTGACTTTTCTACTGATATTGGTGACTTCGTCCCCATATTACATGTATTATAAGAACACAAATTGAAATGGAAACTGACATTTTTTTAATACTTATATTTCAATTCCTTTATCCTTTTCAAGAGGCATTAGCTCACAAATTCATGTTCAGCGATTTGACTCAAATAGATATAACTAGGTGTGGTATGAGTGACATTGAGGGGGTCGCCCCGATATTCCGACACCCCGTTAGTCCGACACCCCATTAGTCCGACACCTCATTATTCCGACACCTCATTATTCCGACACCCCATTGGTCCGACACCCCAATAGTCCGACACACCAATAGTCCGACAAAGGTAAATAACCGCCGAAATATAAAGGTTAGAGAATAATTGCAAACAGTATAAAGTATAGAGAAAATTGCATGTCAATTAAAGAATATCTATATGAACGACCCCTCCCCAAACCCCTACACTCCTTCGTAGAATCTTGATATTTGAACTACTCTTGCTTATGAGTACAATGTATATCACAGAAACAGATAATATCATGTCACCTGTTTGATATTACTATTGAAGAAGTACCATGACTACGCCCATATAAGAAAAACCAAGGTCCTTGCAAGTTTTGGTTAACTAATTTAAGATATGTTCTATATGGGAACACATTCTACTAAAAAATAAATGTTATCAGCAGTCTCTCATCATAATGAATCGTGTACACGTGATAAGGTCTGGGAGACAGTCAAAACTGGAAAAACTGTAATTTTACCATAAAGAAGTACTATTGATTCCAACCATTACTATTTCGATTCATATATATACAGTACACGAACTTAATTATCGAACACTGAGAGCCATGGAGAGTGTTTTAAGTTTATAACATCTATAGTGAAATTGTCCAATCGGTAATTATCTTTCTATACAAAGAAGACTTGATTAAGGTTGAAACTTCGATATAAATGGATGCAATGTGCTGTCAGAATGAACATGAACTGAATAGTCATGAAAGATTTGCCACTGGACATTAGACAAACATTAACTACCAATCATGTATTCAAACCGTCATGTCCATGAATGATGACATACATGTATGCAACAATATTTGTAATTGCATATTCATAAAGCAACAAAATTTCTGTAATTATATTTTATTTATTTTCATTTGTGTTCTTTGTTGCATCTTTAAAAACACAACTTATCGGTTGTTTTTAGCTCACCTGGCCCGAAGGGCCAAGTGAGCTTTTCTCATCACTTGGCGTCCGGCGTCTGTAGTCGTCCTGCGTCCGGCGTTAACTTTTACAAAAATCTTCTCCTCTGAAACTACTGGGCCAAATTTAACCAAACTAGGCCACAATCATCATTGGGGTATCTAGTTTGAAAATTGTGTCCGGTGACCCTGCCAACCAACCAAGATGGCCGCCATGGCTAAAAATAGAACATAGGGGTAAAATGCAGTTTTTGGCTTATAACTCAAAAACCAAAGCATTTAGAGCAAATCTGACATAGGGTAAAATTGATTATCAGGTTAAGATCTATCTGCTGTAAAATTTTCAGATGAATCTGACATTCCGTTGTTAGGTTGCTGCCCCTGAATCGGTAATTTTAAGGAAATTTTGCTGTTTTTGGTTATTATCTTAAATATTATTATAGATAGAGAAAAACTGTAAACAGCATTAATGTTCAGCAAAGTAAGATCTACAAATAAGTCAACATGACCAAAATGGTCAATTGACCACTGTAGGAGTTATTGCCCTTTATAGTCAATTTTTAACCATTTTTCGTAAATCTTAGATATCTTTTAGAAAAATCTTCTCCTCTGAAACTACTGGGCCAAATTAATTGAAACTTGGCCACAATCATCTTTGGGGTATCTAGTATTAAAATTGTGTCCGGTAACTCGGCCAACCAACCAAATTGGTGGCCATGGCTAAAAATAGAACATGGGGTAAAATGCAGTTTTTGGCTTATAACCCAAAAAACAAAGCATTAAGAGCAAATCTGACAGAGGTAAAATTGTTGATCAGGTCAAGATCTATCTGCCCTAGAATTTTCAGATGAATTGGATCATCGGTTGTTAGGTTGCTGTCCCTAAATTGGTAATTTTGAGGAAATTTTGCTGTTTTTTTGTTATTATCTTGAATATTATTATAGATAGAGATAAACTGTAAACAGCAATAATGTACAGTAAAGTAAGAACTAAAAATAAGTCACATGACCAAAATAGTCAAATGACCCCCTGAGGAGTTATTGCCCTTCATAGTCATTTTTTAACAATTTTCACAAAATTTGTAGATTTTCACTAACATTTTCCACAGAAACTACTGTTATAGATAGAGATAATTGTAAGCAGCAAAAATGTTTATTGAAGTAAGATCTTCAAAAACATCACCATCACCAAAACACAATTTTGTCATGAATTCATTTGTGTACAATGTTTAATATTAACATAGACCAAGGTGAGCGATACAGGCTCTTTAGAGCCTCTAGTTTAAACAAACCAGGCAAACATGCGACATGAAAATAAATCTAGCAACAAACTCCACTTCTCTTCACATTGACACTGTTACAGGAATGTACTTGTTTCCATTATTTCTTTTTACCAGTACATTTTTGGCTGATTCTTAACGGAGAACGCACCAAACTTTACAAAGTTCTGTTTGGTTCACCCCTATTTTAAGTGTTTAACGTATTTGCTTTAAATAATTCACTCTTCAATAAGTACAAACAGTGTTGCATAAAGACAAACTAAACTTAAATATTCTTCTCAAACAAATTCTGTACACCTTACCGAATCAACTTCGCATCTTACATACAAACTTTTATTCAGTAAAGCCTAATTGGAGCCTTAACTTTCTTATTTCCCTCCTTTGGGAGAAACACAAAGTAGAGTATCGCCATGTTAGTTATTCGACAAAACTTCAAAAAGTACATTTAGTTTTACAAAATGTTCGCTACTCGGCATCTGAATCAGATTTTCTGTATTCGGTTTGAGTAAATATATGCCATTGTTTTCACTAATACCAACCAACCTTGATATTCCTAAGTTGCCTTTCCTGTTCTCAGTCATTCGATGGACAAGGTCAATGAGTTTTGATATCCATTTAAAATTAAAGTGGGAATAGAATTATGGTCACTTTTGCCTTTTTCCAACTATCAGTAAACCCTGGGTGCATGGGACGTCCGTTTGATTGGTCGAGGTATATTATTTTCCACAAATGTCAAAGTGGTGACGTTTTATCCGATGCCTCGTGTAGAGAGAGTACCACGCTCTCTGCAGGTTAAGAAACATTGCAACAAATCTAGGGATCATCGGTAGCCTTTTGTCTGAGCCTGTTGCAAGGCAAATGTTTGTCCCTATTCAATATATACGTTTATCATTCAGCAGCACTCCAAGTTTCATTGACCTTTTTTCACCCCGGATGGTATCTATTACAGTACCTACCTATTGTATTTATTGTTAAATTGTTTTCGCATGTAATATTTCTCACTGGACATTAAGCAAAATTATAATATTGTAAGTATGTACTTCATGAATTATGTTATTATAATTATGAGGACTCTCAGGAGGATTAGTTTTAACTAATGATATTATTCTCTTGAAATGAAGATAATGTATTTCTTCGTTCATTTTTCCTAATGTGCTTTGTCTATTATATGCATTTTAAGCTCATCTGGCCCATCATTTGGCGTCCGTCGACCGGCGTCGTCCGTCAACTTTTACAAAAACCTTCTCCTCTGAACCAACTGGGCCAATTTTCAAATTCAACCAAATTTGGCCACAATCATCATTTAGGTATCAGCTAGTTAAAAACATGTTTCCGATTAACCGGCCAATTAACCAAGGCGGTGGCTGGCATGGTTAAAAATAGAAAATAGGGGTAAAATGTAGATTCTGGAATATATCTCTAAATCCAAAATCCAAAGGATTTAGAGCAAATCTGAAATGGGTTTAAATTGTTTACTAGATCAAGATCTATCTGCCCTGAAATTTTCAGACAAATCGAACAACCCGTTGTCGGGTTGCTGCAACTGAAATTTGTAAATTTTAAGGAAATTTTGCAGTTTTAGGTTATGATTTTAAATATTATGATAGATAGAGCTACACTGTACGATCTACAAATTCAAACATGACCAAAATGGTCAATTGGCCCCTGGATTTTTCTTCTCCTCTGAAACTACTGAGGAAATTTTAACCAAACTTGGCCACAATCAGCATTATGATTATGGTATCTAGTTTTAGAAATGTGTTTGGTGACCCTGCCATCCAACCAACATGGCAGACATGGCTAAAAATATAACAAAGGGGGCAATTGCAGTTTTTGACTTATATTTCTGAAACTAAAGCAAAAGAATAACTGTTGCATTATTTCATGCATCAATTATAAATAAAAATATCAGGATATTTTAGACGGTTTCCGTGTAAAACGAAAGTGGCCGCATTCGTGCTCATCCTTAATATTGAAATGTATGTTGTACTTGATGATAATACATAACATATATATATAAAGGTTGAGGATGAACACGGATGCGGCCACTTTCATTTTTGACAAAAACCATCTGAAAAGTGACATATTTCGGCATATTTGAGCTTAAATCGGATCGTTTTTCATGACTAAATCAGTTAAAATCTTTCACATAAACTAATTGAATCAAATGAAATAGACACTTAAGTGTTTAAAAAGTGGGCAAAATCTTTCGCCAGATGAACCTGAAATTTGAGGCCAAATCCGTCCTTACCGGACCTACTCCTTTACTGGCTTGCTGTCTATATGTAACGTACAAGTTCAAAGGAAATTATCAATTTTCGTGAAATAATTATGAAATACTTTAACTAATTTTACCAATTGTCCTTTATAATATACTATGTATTTATGTTTCGTCTGTCCTGTCTCGCTATGTATTATCTCATGTTTGTATATATTGTCCTCTTGTACACCTGTATGAGTCTGAGGTTATGAATAAAATCTTGAAAATCTTGAATCTTGAAACTTTATCTATGAAACCAGATTTAAACTACCCTTTATAAGGAAATGCTTTTACCAAGTCAGGAATATGGCAGTTGTTATCCATTCATTTGATGAGTGGGCTTTTGATTTATCCATTTGACTAAAGACTTTCCGTTTTCTTCGGAGTTTGGTATTTTCATATTTTACTTTTTATTATAATATTGTTCAATTATTATATCCGTGTCGGACTAATGGGGTGTCGGACTATTGGGGTGTCGGACCAATGGGGTGTCGGAATAATGGGGTGTCAGACTAATGGGGTGTCAGAATAACGGGGCTGCCCCACAATGAGACACCTCTCCAACTCCATATCAAATGCTCATACATGGTTTCCCCTGTGTCAATTTTTTTCTTTGCTACCTCTTATCCCAAAACAATATATTTTCGCTCTTTACTAGCATGAGGCAGGCATTACCTGTGAAAGGAATGGAAAGGGGACGAAGTCTGTATGAGTATTTTTTTCAATTCGAACATATCTTAACTTCAAAATGGTTTAAAAAAGACATGGATGTTGTAATGTAATAAATTTATGTTATGACGTCATATTCAATGTAAACTAAGAAACGTTATCATCAGGTAGTGTTTTTTTCATATCGAAGAATTATTAAAAATGAAATTGGTCAGGGGCAGATCCAGCCAAGATGGCCGCCATGGCTAAAAATAGAACATAGGGGTAAAATGCATTTTTTGGCTTATAACTTAAAAACCAAAGCATTTAGAGCAAATCTGACAAGGGATAAAAATGTTTATCAGGTCAAGATCTATCTGCCCTGAAATTTTCAGATGAATCAGACAACCCATTGTTGGGTTGCTGCCCCTAAATTGGTAATTTTAAGGAAATTTTACTGTTTTTGGTTATTATCTTTAATATTATTATAGATGGAGATAAACTGTAAACAGCAATAATGTTCAGCAAAGTAAGATTTACAAATAAGTCAACATGACCAAAATGGTCAGTTGACCCTTTTAGGAGATATTGCCCTTTATAGTCAATTTTTAACCATTTTTCGTAAATCTTAGTTAACTTTTACAAAAATCTTCTTCTCTGAAACTACTGGGCCAAATTAAACCAAACTTGGCCACAATCATCATGGATGTATCTAGTTTAAAATTTGTGTTTTTTGACCCGGCCAACCAACCAAGATGGCCGCCATGGCTAAAAAAGAACATAGGGGTGAAATGCAGTTTTTGGCTTATAACTCAAAAAACTTAAACTGTAAACAGCAATAATGTTCAGCAAAGTAAGATTTACAAATAAGTCAAATGACCAAAATGGTCAATTGACCCCCTAAGAAGTTATTGTCCTATATAATCAATTTTTAACAATTTTCATAAAATTTTCATTTTTCACTGAAACTACACGGACAAGTTCATTATAGATAGAGATAATTGTAAGCAGCAAGAATGTTCAGTAAAGTAAGATGTACAAACACATCACAATCACCTAAACACAATTTTGTCATGAACTGTCTGCTTCCTTTGTTTAATTCACATATACCAAGGTGAGCGACACAGGCTCTTTAGAGCCTCTAGTTTACTAGACTGATAAATAAATATTTTACTCAGTGTCCTGACAAAGAGACCGGAAAAAGGAATAAGATTTCTTTGTGAATGCAGGAATTTAAAAAAGTCTGAAAAACAGAAAAAGGTTAAAGATTTTGATTTCATTAGTAGAATGAAAGTTTTTCCCGATTTTTTTTTATTTATTCATTAATTTTTTATTGATTTTTCTACTGTGATAGGGGACTTTGTCCCCTTATAAATATTTTTTTCTTATAATTTTTTCCATCTTCCTTCCCCCAAATTCCCCCATATGATTTTACCCTATTGTCATAATTGTTGTCTATGATTATTCTTTTAATCTCATCCTTAAGTCTACATTAATCATGTTACTTACTTTTTAAAAGATACTGAAAAGAAAAAAAGTATGAAATCTTCATTTTGACTTCTGGGAACACAAGATTTATCTTCAATAAGTGTATCAGATATATATTGCCCTTCTAATTGAACAAGTTGAAGGTTAATGACTTAAGGCAGAGATTTTTCTTACTTTTGAATATATTTCTTCATAACAAGTTACAACAGTTTTAGGGTACCACGATTTCCCTAGAAATACAAGAACAACATAATATTCCCAAATTTTACCAATTTTTTATTTTTTTTACTATCAGTTAGAAAATTATTGTCATGGTTGTAGGCAGAGAGAAATGTTAAAGAGCAAAATTTCTCAGCAAGACAAGATCTACAAAAAAGTAATCATGTGCCAAATTGTCCTACAACTCCTTCTTTGTCATGTTTGTTGCTCCTTCAGGACTACATGTATCTTAATGAAAACTAAAAAAAGCAAAAAAAATTGTCAAGACAAGATCTTCACATACATGTATCAACTCTAATGACCTCTGCCACTTGACTCATTAGGAGAGTAATTGCTCTCGATCATGTTGACAATTATTACCCACTTTTGTCGAGTTGCCATAATCTTGGATTCAGAACCATCTTCACACAATAGACCACTTTCGAGTTCATCTGTCACTGGAAAAAACTCGTCAATTATACATGCTTTTATCACCGTCATTTGTGCGTTTAGGGGCGTCGTCACTTCCCTTCCAATGTTGAGCGAGTGGTTGGAAAACTATAATTCTATATTATACGAATTATTCGACAAATTGAATTCTCAAAATTGACAATTAACACTGCTTGTCATTAGGGAATTGTCAGTAAGTACCTATAGAGCAACCATTATTTCTCGTTTATCCTGCACAAAGACGATCACTAAGACGCTTGATGAACATAAAAAGTGCAGGGATACAGGCGACCCCCTCTATCTGGTAAATGACGTCATAAAGGCGTGCATAATTGACAAGTTTTTGCCGGTGACGGATGAACTCGAAAGTGGTCTATTGCTGGTAATGATTATCATCATAATATCCAATCTTCATACCTTAAAAAACGTTAAATTTTATTTTATTAAACAATTTTTTTTTAAAGTATGAATTTTATGAATGTCAGTAGCATTTATTCAATTTGTATAATTTTTCAGCTATTTTTTTTCTTAATCTGTGTCAACCAGATGGAAAGTGATTGGTCTGGTCGTTGGAATCATGTCAGAAAATTTGTAGAACGTGGAGGTCCATTTGCTCACCCTGATTTTGAACCTAGTACTGAGGTAAGATTTGTTGATAAAATTCTAATTTTCAAATAATAATAGATGTTAACACTTAATACTACTAAATTTTCAGAGTTCTGTGATTCTGATGGACCTGATGAATTTTTCAAATTTATTTATTTGATATACATGTGTATATTTCATGTTTTTGTTTTCCGGTTTTCTAATCTAACCAAGAAAAAGGTAGGTGCCATTTCTATCAAAGTATATATTCGTAATTGTCCTATATGTGTTTATTTTTACACCAAAGGTTAGACAAAATAAGAGGCAGAGGATACCCAAGGGTCAAGTCAGTGAAGAAGTTTAAATATACATGTATCAATAAGAAAGACTAGGCCATGACAAAAAGAAAAAGATTAAATTACATAAAAAACTAAAGGAACATCACAGAAGTGAACTTATGTGCTCTGGAGGAGAAAGCAGTTATTTCTCAAATTGTGCCATAGTGGCACATGTCATGTAAAAGCTTGGAGTGACACTAATGATGCTGCACATGGCATATGAAGCCTGGTGTGGTATTGATATGTCAAAAAATAGTAAAAAGACAGTATTGTGTCGTTATAAAGTTGAAAATTTTACCATGGTCTGTTCTAAAGATGTTCCATAGATTTAAAAATAATTATTTATTATGATGGGGTCCTACATGTCCTAAAGAGATGCATTCAACTTTACCATTAAGCATCTTCAATTTATTTTTTTTCCTTGAAAACATCTACCTTCATTTAACAATATCATGATAGGAAATGAAAATCTTGGATTAAGATTCATATGCAGGTCCTGCTGGAATATTTCAATTCGTAAGGAAAAGTTCACAATGGGAAAATCAAAACCGTCTCTTTTGTTATACTGCTTAGTTTTTAACCAACCCTCACAGTCAATTTCTATACTGTCCCCTCTTTTTTATATATTTTATTTTTTACCTGCATGAGCTAAGATGAGACATGTGAGAGTAAGTCTAGTTACTGCTCAACTCTATAAGAAGGAAAGCACATTTCTTCTAAAAAAGTGAAAGATATTATATTTGGTCTCCAGCTTGATTATGATGATTTATATCAAGTAAGTAAGGTTTACCTACCCTGTGCAGACAGATATAGTTTTTAATGGTAATTTTAATCTTATTTTCTATAGCAGTTGATCACAAATCTGTTTTTGTTTGAAAAACCACCAGTGTTTTACAAATGTATGTTATTTACAAAAACCAGAAATTTCATCATCTGTTCATAAATCTTAAAAATTAGAGATAAGCTTCTCAAAAAGTTGAATGTATTCATTTGACCAATTAAGCATACCATTATTTGGGCATGTCAAACTGGCATGATACTGTAGATTCAGAAATTATTGCCAGGTTTTTATTAATGTGAATAATGCGACTGGGTAATTATCACAATACATAATGTAATAAGAACTAACATATTGATAACAGAAACATAGATCTTTATGCATTTTTTGGTAATCGCAACAATAAAACTCACAATGTTGTCCATTCATGAAAAATCGCAATAATAAATGCATGCAATAATTTCTGAATTTACAGTAGAATAAATTGACTGAATTACTCTAAGCTCTGAAAAGATAATCTTTATTTCATTCTTGAGTAGATTTTAATTGTTTCCTTTAAAGCAAAATCCTTATTTGTGTAGACTTATATATTCAGAGTTTGACAAAAAATGTATTGTAAAGATGCAAATTTTATTCTGGCTAACCAATATATTGAAATATACTTTATATTGATCAATTTATTTATTTCAGGCACTAGGATTTTTACAAGATGTGTGTAAGATATTGGTCATTGGTGCTGGTGGTTTGGGATGCGAATTACTCAAAGATCTGGTAAATAAAAAAGAAATATAATCAACAAAATAAATACTTGATGTTATAGAACTCAGGTGTCACCACATTTCATAACATCAGAGAAAATTGAAGAACAAACAGCAGACTTCAGGGAGAACAAAAGGATCGCATTAATGCTTTTCATTTATTAAATTTACCTTTTTGAAAATTTTCAGACCACTTTGCATCACAACTGATATTTCCTTTTTGTCTGGATGAATTGACAAAGGAATTGAATGGTTATACAATGATATGATTCTGGTGCATCTCAAAGCTTTAATTGAAGGATTTGTCAGAAAGATTCACAATACTTTAATTTACAGAAACAAATAATAGAACTGTGCAAAGATGCAATTTAGTTACCATAATTGTATTCCACATAAATTATGCATGCATAGAATTACTAAAAAAATTACTTGATTAAAGTATAAATAAAATTGAATAGAGGTTCCTTACATATAAACATGCTTTTGCTTTCTATTTGTAGGCCCTGATGGGATTCAGAAACCTTGATGTAATTGATATGGATACTATAGATGTTTCAAATTTAAACAGACAATTTTTGTTCAGGTATAAAATGAGAAGGATAATGATATAGTTTACTTTTCTAACATAACACTATTGGTGAACTGAACTCTGTAGATGCCACTTATCCTGTTTAATTGTACTCTGTAGATGCCACTTATCCTGTTTATTTGAACTCTGTAGATGCCACTTATCCTGTTTATTTGTACTCTGTAGATGCCACTTATCCTGTTTAACTGTACTCTGTAGATGCCACTTATCCTGTTTATTTGTACTCTGTAGATGCCACTTATCCTGTTTATTTGTACGCTGTAGATGCCACTTATCCTGTTTAACTGTACTCTGTAGATGCCACTTATCCTGTTTAACTGTACTCTGTAGATGCCACTTATCCTGTTTATTTGTACTCTGTAGATGCCACTTATCCTGTTTAACTGTACTCTGTAGATGACACTTATCCTGTTTAACTGTACTCTGTAGATGCCACTTATCCTGTTTATTTGTACTCTGTAGATGCCACTTATCCTGTTTATCTTTACTCTGTAGATGCCACTTATCCTGTTTAATTTTCTCTGTAGAAGCCACTTAGCCTGTTTATTTGTTCTCTGTAGATGCCACTTATCCTGTTTATTTGTACTCTGTAGAAGCCACTTATTCTGTTTATTTGTACTCTGTAGATGCCACTTATCCTGTTTATTTGTACTCTGTAGATGCCACTTATCCTGTTTATTTGTACTCTGTAGATGCCACTTATCCTGTTTATTTGTAATCTGTAGATGCCACTTATCCTGTTTATTTGTACTCTGTAGAAGCCACTTATCCTGTTTATTTGTACTCTGTAGATGCCACTTATCCTGTTTAACTGTACTCTGTAGATACCAATTATCCTGTTTAATTTTACTCTGTAGATGCCACTTATCCTGTTTAATTTTACTCTGTAGATGCCACTTATCCTGTTTATTTGTACTCTGTAGATGCCACTTATCCTGTTTAATGGCATTTTGAACAGATATATCATGTTATTGAGGGGTATTTGCGAAAAATACAAGTCGAGGGACTTAAATTTCCCGAGCTGTTAGGCAAGGAAAATTTTGTCCCAAGACTTGTATTTTTAGCTCACCTGACCTGAAAGGTCAAGTGAGTTTTTTTCATCACTTGGCATCCGCCGTCCTGCGTCCTTCGTCCTTCGTCCTTAAACTTTTACAAAAATCTTCTCCTCTGAAACTACTGGGCCAAATTAAACCAAACTTGGCCACAATCATCCTTGGGGTATCTAGTTTAAAAAATTTGTCCAGTGACCTGGCCATCCAATCAAGATGGCCGCCATGGCTAAAAATAGAACACAGGGGTAAAATGTAAATTTTGGCTTATATTTTTGAAACCAATACATTTACAGCAAATCTGACAAAGGATAAAATTGTTAATCAGGTCAAGATCTATCTGCCCTGAAATTTTCAGATGAATCGGACAACTCGTTGTTAGGTTGCTGCCCCTGAGTTGGTTATTTTGAGGAAATTTTGCAGTTTTTGTTTATTATTTTGAATACTATTATAGATAGAGATAAACTGTAAAAAGCAATAATGTTTAGCAAAGTAAAAGCTACAAATAAGTCAACATGACCAAAATTGTCAGTCAACCCCTTAAGGAGTTATTGCCCTTTATAGTCAAATTTTAACAAATTTTCGTCAGTTTTTGTAACTTGTACAAAAATCTTCTTCTCTGAAACTACATGGCCAAATTAAACCAAACTTGGCCATAATTATCATTGTGGTATATAGTTTAAAAAATGTGTCCGATGACACCGCCTACCAAACAAAATGGCCTACATGGCTAAAATTAGAACATAGTGGTAAAATGCAGTTTTCGATTTATATCTTTAAAACTAAGACATTTAGGGCAAATCTTTCAAGATTTAAATGTCCATCAGAATAAGATCTATCCCCTTGCAAATTTTCAGATGAATCTGACAACTCCTTGTTGGGTTGCTGCCCTAAAATTGATAATTTTAAGGAAATTTTGCAGTTTTTGGTTATTATCTTGAATACTATTATAGATAGAGATAAACTATAAACAGCAATTTTGTTCAGCAAAGTAGGATCTAAAAATAAGTCAACATGATAAAAATTGTAAGAGTACCCCTTAAGGAGTTATTGCCCTTTAAAGTCAATTTTGAACAACTTTTCGTCATTTTTGTAACTTATACAAACATTTTCTTTTCTAAAACTATGGGCCATATTAAACTCAACGTGGCCACAATCATTACTATGGTATCTATTTAAAAAAAGTGTCTAATGTCCCCATCTACCAACCAAGATGACCGACATCAGTAAATGCAGTAACAGGTGAGCGACACAGGCTCTTGAGAGCCTCTAGTTTGCAAATACCCCTCCATAACATGATATATCTGTTTAATTACACCAATAAATTTTGATTTAAACTCTCTGTACTAGGAAAAGGAAATATTTATTTGAGGACAAGTGCTATTTGTAACATAAATTGGATTTTTTCCTTTGATGTTTTTATGAAATAAAATGCTTAAAAAGTGTGGTGAGGCAAAACCATGGTATATTATATGCAAATTAATGTTGTACCATACTTTGCTAATTAAATATGCAACTCAACTAGAATTCAGCCATGGTATAACATATTCATGTTCATGTTATTCCATGGCTGAAGCTCCACCTTTTTTTTTTAAATGTATCCGCCTCTTAAATATTTAGGAAACTGTTAAACATACTAAAAGGTCAAGATCTTCATTTGTTTTCATTTCATAACAAAAAGCAATAAATTATGTGTACTCAAATCTTAAGAAACCTTTTTCAAACTATAAAGGATTGTTACGAATTCCCCTAATTTTGGAAACAATTACTAAATGTTTCTTTTTTAAGTTGTGAAAAAAATGAAATGTGAAACTATCATTTCCTTTGCAAAGATCCAATTAAATTTCGATTTTAAAAAGGGAGTACTTATAGAAAAAGGAATAAATATCGGCTACAAATATCTGTTACAAAAACTTATAAAAAAAAATAATCTAATAATCGAATTAATAAAATAACGGAAGAAAGCAGTTTGCACGAAAACTAGAAATGTATAAATTTTTCAATGAGATGAAAATTCTGTAAAATATGATTAATTTGTATGATACTTGAAAAAAGAAAAAAAAAACAATTCTTACCGGCATTAGAATAATTATTTAATCCTTGTCCGAAGCTGGAATCCGATATTTTTGTTTACCTCAGTCTGATAACATTATGAAGTTACTTGCGCAAACAACCATACACGGGGCGTAAAACTAAATAAAAATCGGGAAAATCTGACATTTTCTTTCCTTTTTGCAAATTCAGGGGTTCTATTACTTGGAATACACAGAATATCATACACGAGGCGCAAAAGTGACTTGCGCGAGCTTCCATTTCATTGGATAAAACTGTAACGTGATCAATTTCCAATATTAGTTGAAGGTCTTGAAGCTGTCAATCATTTTATTTATATTACAAATTTTATATACCATGTGTCTTACTCATGTTTGTTTAAATATGTTAACTCGTAATAACCATGGTATATATAGTACTTGAAATGAGAAAAAATGTTGGAATATGCGAAAAATACACTGGCTATCAGCCAATCAAAAGGTGGCATTCTTATATAAGGTGTAATTATATTTAAGATCAATGACTTTATGAAATAATTTAGCATTTGTTCAAGTTTTGTTAGAGCCTTAGATCTTACAGCTTTGTAAACAGTGAATTTATAAATATGACCATATCAATGCATATGATAATTCATGATAGCACAGAAGTGCTGACTACTTGGATGGTGATACCCTTGGTGAATTAAAACTCCACCTGCAGTGGCATTGTCCCAGTGAATATGTGTATATGTGTGTATCGTTCTCTGTATTACCACTAACAGGTATGAAAATGTGTGTATCTTTCACTTGTTATAATAATTAATTATCTTTCAGACACAAGGATGTAGGTAAACCTAAAGCAGAAGTTGCAGCTGCATTCATTAACAAGAGAGTACCTGGATGTAAAGTCACTCCGTATCCTTTTATATAAGTATATCAACTTTTTATGCCCCAATTAGAAGCATTATGTTTTTAAATCTGTTTGTCTGTTTGTTCGTCCTTTCCTCTGTCTGTCCCGCTTCAGCTTAAAGTTTTTGGTCAAGGTATTTTTTGATGAAGTTGAAGTGTATAATCATGATAACTGCATGTGTGAACTGTCAATAATTTGAATCAAAGAAAAACATGGAATCACAAAACATTATAATCAATTATTTATAGCAGAAAAGAAAATTGCTTCCTTACCTTTATCAAGTCATTATTGTCAAATTCAGGATTATGATGAATCATTCTACAGAAGTAAGTAAAAACTCACCTTCACCATCAGTTAAAACCTAAATCACCATCAACATGGGTTATAACCTAACTCGCCATCAACATGGGTTATAACCTAACTCGCCATCAACATGGGTTATAACCTAACTCACCATCAACATGAGTTATAACCTAACTCGCCATCAACATGGGTTATAACCTAACTCGCCATCAACATGGGTTATAACCTAACTCACCATCAACATGGGTTATAACCTAACTCACCATCAACATGGGTTATAACCTAACTCACCATCAACATGGGTTATAACCTAAATCACCATCAACATGGGTTATAACCTAACTCACCATCAACATGGGTTATAACCTAAATCACCATCAACATGGGTTATAACCTAACTCACCATCAACATGGGTTATAACCTAACTTGCCATCAACAGAGGTTATAACCTTAATCACCTTTAACATGGGTTATAACCTAACTCACCATCAACATGGGTTATAACCTAACTCACCATCAACGTGGGTTGTAACCTAACTCACCATCAACATGGGTTATAACCTAACTCACCATCAACATGGGTTATAACCTAACTCACCATCAACAGAGGTTATAACCTAACTGACCATCAACAGAGGTTATAACCTTAATCACCTTTAACATGGGTTATAACCTAACTCACCATCAACAGAGGTTATAACCTAACTCATCATCAACAGAGGTTATAACCTTAATCACCTTTAACATGGGTTATAACCTAACTCACCATCAACATGGGTTATAACCTAACTCACCATCAACATGGGTTATAACCTAACTCACCATCAACATAGGTTATAACCTAACTCGCCATCAACATAGGTTATAACCTAACTCACCATCAACATGGATTATAACCTAAATCACCATCAACATGGGTTATAACCTAACTCACCATCAACATGGGTTATAACCTAACTCACCATCAACATGGGTTATAACCTAAATCACCATCAACATGGGTTATAACCTAACTCACCATCAACATGGGTTATAACCTAACTCACCATCAACAGAGGTTATAACCTAACTCACCATCAACAGAGGTTATAACCTTAATCACCTTTAACATGGGTTATAACCTAACTCACCATCAACAGAGGTTATAACCTTAATCACCTTTAACATGGGTTATAACCTAACTCACCATCAACAGAGGTTATAACCTAACTCACCATCAACAGAGGTTATAACCTTAATCACCTTTAACAGAGGTCATAACCTAAATCTCCATCAATATCAGTTATTACAACAAAAGATTGTACAAAAACTAAGAGTCTATTTCTTATGGCCTACAACAATAAGCAAATCCATAGTGAAAAGTCAACAATAAAAGGTGTAGAGAAGACAAAAAGTAAAAATGTGAAACAGATAATCATTGCCTTATGTATGCTCAAACCAATAAACGAATAGTTTTTGCAGGCATCAACCATTGACATCAACTAGATAAGAAGTTACTTGCTTGGAACAGACACAAAATGAGGGGGGATTAAACAAGTTTGTGAGACAATGGTTTAACATAAAATTGTGAATGTATGGTGAATATGTCAAAGAGACAACTACTTCATTAAAGAACAGAGAACAGTTCATAATTAAACAATTTGTAAAATATACAATGTAGTTAGAAAAAGCTAGGCTTCTCAGATCAGTACCAAACACAAAATAGAACTTATCAAACTTAAAAAAAAATCAAAATTCAAAATTTTTGGTTCTTTTTACATTGACTACACTAGATTTGTTTAGCATTATCATCAATTGAAAATAAGCAGATTATATTATGCAGGATTGGAAAGGAATAGTTAACTTTTTGATGACATTGTTTAAGTTTCTATATGTAGTACTTTTATTTGAATTATATTTCAGAATTTCACATAGTTGTTTGTGGATTAGATAGTATTGTTGCCAGAAGGTGGATAAATGGAATGCTAGTAAGTAATAGGAGCTTATATCATACTGGAACACCAAGCTAATCCTGCAATTTGATTGGTTACATTAACTTGGTTTATGAGCTCACACTATCTGTACCCAAAAACAAAGAACAGAATGATAATCAAAAAGGGATAACAACTTTCCAGTATAATATACTTAATTGTATTATATTGTTATAGGTTCATTACAGGGGATATGTAACACTGTCAGGTAATATGAGCCCATATCACTTAAGAAAATCTTGTGAAATAACATTAAAATATGTCATTAATTCAAATGTTTTTGATGGTTTCAAATTTGTAACTTTGATAACAAAAAGGATGTCATGTTTAGAATATATATCAACAATTATTTCTTTAGCCCTTCAATTGTACAAAAAAAAAAACAGTCCACAAAACACTACAGAGAATTTTTTGAATTTCGAGCAACACAACACCAAACCAAATGCCAGAATGGTTTGAAGGGTAATTCTGCTCTACTATTTGGCACATATGCTAATGATGGCTAAAATATAATTCTAATGCAACATTGTTTGTAACATTCACTTTCATGTCAAAATTAATACTATGAAAATGCATGTGCAAGATCTCATGACGAATGTCAGATTTTAGATGTACGATTTGACATTGTTTTCTGCTAGTTTCATTAGAATGGAGATTTCAGTGTTGTAAGCTCCATTGGCATCAATTGGGCATTTTATGTGGTCACATCTTAAAGTACAATACCGTTATCTCCTAATTATGGGTCAAATTTGGTTTTGTCATAAACTAGGTCAATAAAACAGGATTGTGGTAAAAACATGTTGGATATATCTATGGTCAATTGTGACAACTGCTTGACCAATCCCTTTTCTTACTTTGAATTATGTAATAAATACTTAATTTTCATTTAGCTATATTTCCATCAGTACTAGTGATTTAACTCTTTATGAAGCAAGAAAAAAATGAATTCAATTCAAAATTTGTTATAATGTTTATTATCACTACAAACCAGTAAAGTCTGAAATGGCCTATTTCTGTACTAGACTGTACTGATTTTTACTCGACTAGTCTGAATTGGTCTGAATCTTACTTGAAAGTACTCGACCACAGTCTCAACCATACTTAACTGTACTGATTTGTACTAAACCCTTATTTTTGCCATTGAAAACAGTCTGAACTTGTACTCGACCAGTCTGAAACAGTCTGAACCCATTCTCGACCTGTACTCGACCTATTTTATTCAGTCTGAACCATACTCGACCAAAGGTCTGAACCATACTCGACCAAAGTCTGAACAATACTCGACCAGTCTGAACCATACTCGACCACAAAACCCTACTTATATTAATTTTAACTGTTTACTAATATAAATTAAAAATTACTTAAATTATTTTAGATTGAGTTACATCCCTTTGCATCAAAAAATGTCATACCTTAATAATAAGTAAAAACAAAACATTTTCAAATAAATAATGATTTTATTATACAAGATATTTTAACAAAAATACAAGAATGTAATGCAGAAATTAAAATGTCATTAATATGTAGGATTTGATGAAATGCAAATACATTTGCATATACATAATACATGTAATATGTAAAAGCTATACTATTAAAGTAATACACAGAGTGATATTTCTGGCAGTAACATGTTCTTTATCATATAAATTTATAAACATGCATGTAAATATCTCCCACATTTCAAGAATTAAAAGTATGTTAATGACAGATTAATTTATCAATATACATTGAAGACATATATCTTTTTTGAATATTAAAAATATTTTGATAAATAGTGTATACTAGTATAATATATACTAAAAAGAGAATGGAAAAGACATTGTTTAAATATTATACACACACACATACATACACACTTTTTGGCTGAAAGTACGGAATATTGTGTTTTTATATTAAATATATACATACATATACATGATATTTATTGAAGAGAATGGAAATGACATTCAGTTTGAATACATTGTTTATATACACACACATACATTCATACACACATATTGGCTGAAACGTATGTGTTTTTATATGAAATGAATATATATACATGATATTTATTACAGAGAATGAATTAATTGTTGTTGGTTGCTTTACCCAGAATTAGCACAACAAGGGAATAAGAAGAGAATGGAAATGATTTTCAGTTTATATACATATATATATATTTATGATCATTTATGAATAGAGAAATGATTTGACATTGTGTGTTGTACACACACACCTATAACATATTGTGTATTTAACACACACACCTATAACATATTGTGTATTTAACACACACACCTATAAAATACTGACAAAAATGTTTACCTCACAATATATTTTCAATTTCATATTTAAAAAAGAACTTTCTTTAAAATAAACAGTTAATAATCTAAACATGAAATTTAATTTATAGATTATTTTCTGCATTTATTTAAATTTATCAGTTTTATTCACTACAAAAAATGGTGCAAAAGTACTAATCCATTCAGTTATGAGACATGTTAGACACTTTTAAAAATTTCGGCGATTTGACTTTGGTCATTCGAAAGTATATAAAAGATTATTTTTTTTTAAAACTAAATTATATCAGAAGCTAAACATAAAAACAATTGAAATAAATAGATTTTAAAAGCGTATACATGTTTTACACAAATTGCACAAGGAAAAATTAGCTGTTTCCACTTAATTCCTCTTTATTTCAATTATTTGAAATAAAAATCAATACCCAACTCTTCCTAATTGTGTATTCCCCCCCCCCCCCTCAAAATAGTGAACATGAAATCAGTATTTGACAAATAAATTCCTATATATATTGAATAACATGTCTAATTACTAGACAAAATGCTATTTAGGTGGTTCCTAACATTAAAGGGAGATAACTCTGTAAAGTAAGCTATACGTTTTAATTACGTTGTGTTGTAAAAGGAATATTAAGCTTCTCAATGATTGGAACACAATATAGACACGACATGTAAATTTTAGTAATAAACCTATATATATATACCAAATATTAAAATAAAATAGTCAAGGATGATGAAAAAAATTGGTAAATTGACTTTTCAGGAGGACAAATTGGACAGACAGATTTGTTCCCTTGGCATTTCTAGTAGAGGACTAACAAATTACACATATATATATATATATACGTTCTCAACAATACAATATGATTATTTAAATTCTAAAAAAGTTTGGATAGTTTTTCTTTGATGACTTGGTGGTGTTCTTGGCTAAATTCTGTCTTTCCTAATGAATAAAAAATGGAATTGATGTGGACACTGTCTTTGTAATTTACATTTGATGAAAGCATCCAACTTGAAAGTCCCTTTGAAGTTTTTTTCAAATAATGAATGTCCACTTTGGTCTTCCAGACTTTTTTTACTTCAGCATAGTCACAGTGTGTTTTTGAATTTGCGATACAAACAACATCTTTGATCTTAAACATGACACCATTAGCTGTTTTGAATACCTTCTCGGTTATCTTTGGTGACCCTGAGGACATGGTGACTGATGAAGATCTAGACGGAGTCGGAGAAGCAACTGGTGTGATGGCAGGAGAGACAATAGGTGTGACGGCTGGAGAAATAATAGGAGTGACGGCAGGAGAAATACTTGGTGTGACGGTAGGAGACACAATAGGTGTGACGTCAGGAGACACAATAGGTGTGGCAGCAGGAGACACAATAGGTGTGGCAGCAGGAGACACAATAGGTGTGTTGATAGGAGAAACTGAAGTTGACACAGGTGAGTTTTCTGTGTTTTTGGTTTGTTTTGTTGCTGGCTCATTTATAAACGGTAGACCACGCTTCACAGCTGCAGATTGGCATTTCTTTACACTCACCCCATTCATTTGTGCAAGATTTCTACAAAAATAAATAAATAAATTAACTTATTTTTACCTTTGTGGATCATGCATGCAATCGTTCGAGTTAGAATCTAATACATGTAGTTGTACAAGTAAGTACATATACATCTCATTAATGGCAATCATACCATACCTCATTTGTAGTTAAGAGGCAAATATATAATTACCCTCTGATATATAACGGATTTCTGTAAAGGAGTAGGTCCAGTAAGAGCACTTTTTGGCCTCAAAATTTAGCTGTTTTACAAATTGATAAAATGTAAACTTTTAGTTATTTATTGAACAGTAGAGTGCTTCTGCTACATAAATTTTTGATTATACAATGAACATATATTGGGTACAGTCACTACTGGGACCTTAAAGTCATGCTAAAATACTGAATTCTTCACAATTTTAGCATTTAAGTTAAATTTGAGACGGTTTTCATGTAAAACGAAAGTGGATGCATTCATGTTCATCCTTAATATTGAAATGGAAGTTGTATTTTATGATAATACATAACATAAATTAAGGTAGAGGATGAACAGGGATGCGGCCACTTTCGTTTTCGACAAAAAACCATCCGAAAGGTGACATTTTCCGACATATTTGGTTGATTTTTCATATTTGAGCTTGAACCAGATTGTTTTTAATGACAAATTCAGTTCAAATCTTTCACATAAACTTATTGATTCAAATGATATAGACACTTAAGTGTTTAAAAAGTGGTCAAAATCTTTTGTCAGATGAACCTGAAATTTGAGGCCAAAATCGGTCCTTACTGGACCTACTCCTTTATTTATCAAATCCAAATTGTTCAATTAAAAAGCATGAGACTCTATTTGTAATAACATAACAGCTTTCAAAATACTAGAGTATTTGAACTATTCATATATATTTTGAATTTCACATTTCACAAACATCAGCTGTGTATTGCGAAAGTCCAGTCTTTTCCATCTGTTACATCTTGATAATATCAATGTATTTTCCCATCAAAAAAAAAATTTTAGTTTCAGTTAAAAAAGGCAAAAATTTGTGACTGAGTGTTATAACTCATTAATGTGAGATCCAGTACCTTGTATTAGGTTAGGGTGAAGAGATATAATTTTCCTCTCAGACAAGATATATAAAAAAGATGTGGTATGATTGCCAACAAGACAACTATCCACAAAAGACCAAAATGACACAAACATTAACAACTATAGGTCACCATACGGCCTTCTACAATGAGCAAAGCCCAAACCGCATAGTCAGCTATAAAAGGCCTGATAAGACAATGTAAAACAATTCAAACGAGAAAACTAACGGCCTCATTTAAGTAAAAAAATGAACGAAAATGAATGAAAAACAAATATGTAACACATTTATACAAACGACAACCACTGAATTACAGGCTCCTGACTTGGGACAGGCACATACAAAAATAATGCGGCGGGGTTAAACATGTTAGCCCTAACCTGGGACAGTGGTATAACAGTACAACATAAGAACGTACTATAAGAGACTGCTTATCAAGTTTATATCATGTTATATGGTACTGCCTAAATTATGAAAGAGGAATTAAAATATCCTCCATTCTTAAAGGAGTAAGGGCCGATTTTGGCTGTAAATTTCAGCCCAAAAAAACAGCCCATATCGGCATATGTATGTAGCAGAAGCATTCTACTTTCCAATAAATAACTAAAATTTAAATTTTAACAATTTTGTAAAAATGCTATATGTCATACTGAACTGACTCCTTTGACGAGTGAACACATGGTTAATTGTTTTTAATGAAAACTGTAAAAGAAACTTTCCTTTTATGCTTAGTTTTAGTTCGAAATTTAAGGTGAAGAATAATAAAATTAGTATCTTTTGTAGGTTCAAATATTTCTGATATAATACAAGTACTAGAACTTTTTTATTTTTACAAAGGTCAGCCCTTAGTCTATGAATGTTATAGAAAAACTTACTTTATTTTTTCATAACCCTGTTGGTTGTACATTCTCTTTTTAAGGCGGTATCTAACTTTTTCTCTTGTTGTTGGGGTGTCTTGCAGATCACCTAGGTACTGTATAATTGATGATATGGCCATCTCAAAACCCTGATCAGATGTGCTGTGAAACCTATTACTATGAGCTGTTCTAGTAATTTCTGCCTGCAAATAAATTGATCAATTTAGTTTCAATATTCTAGCTCTCTAAATTTGTTGCAATGAAAACATCTCTAGTATTTAAATGAAACATTTTTTTAGAATTGGTGTCAATTTCAACCACTTCTCCTCCAGTGCAAAATTGTAAAATGGCAACTCTGTGAACTAATAGTATGATTAAAAATCTGTATAAGGTCATTTTATATATATAGTTACAGAATTTCCTTTACTTGATATATGTAATACAGCTACATATGAATTTGGAGACTAGTTGTGAGTGTAGAACCCTTGAATAACATGAAAAGCAAGGGACCTGTGATTATTTAGTGGTTTTCCTCTTCAATACTCAACCCATCCCCTACACCACCTTAAATACCCCTCAAATAATGATAACATATCTGTATTTGATAGCTACTGTTTTTGTTGAATATGTTTTAAATTTATCATGCAGACCCAATGTCAAATACTATATTTAGAATGTAGGACAGAAAGTCACAGGACAAAAAGTCGGACAAAAAGTCACAATTCATTTTTCTGATTATTTTCTTTGAATAAAAAACGCTTAATTCTACAAAAACGTTTTTGCATTTTTCTTGAACTAATGTATATAAACCAATTTGTAAACAAAATTTATCAAAAAAAATATCAAAGGTGATCAAATAATTGTTAAAAAAAAAACTAAATGTCAAAGTGGCTTGGCACTTAAATGGCTTCATGGTGCCAAGAAATCTTTCTTTTGCATGATTAAAATGAATAAATCTTCATTTTTCAAGTATTCTAAACTTTAATATGAATATATGTATTAAAAAGTAAATATTTTAAGATATTTCTCTTATATATTCAAACAACTGTCAACAAATTATTTGAGACTTTTTGTCCTGTGACTTTTTGTCCTTCCAAATTTGTGACTTTATGTCCTGTGACTTTTTGTCCTGTGACTTTTTGTCCTGTGACTTTCTGTCCGTTTACCTATATTTATACGCTGAAAAATCTATAATTTTAAAACTCAAATGTATGCAAGATGTACTGTAGATTCTAAACAGTTCTAACTTAGTATTCTTAAAATATACTCCAAATTATTACATTATAAAAAAATTGTAAGAGTTCAAAACCTGTTTAGTTAAGTTAAATATGGGATCAAAACTGGACGTGGGACTGTATGCCCTCAAAAGGGTCTGGATAGGGTTTACAGAATAGAGAATTACAGGCGAAGAGAGCAAATTAAAGGACTGAAAAAGAAAGAATAAAGAATAGACAAAGATGGCAAATTCATAAGTAGAGATTAATCAGTTAAATATTGTACTAAAATATATAAAATAGAGAAAAGTTAGCAAAATAAATCAAATTTGAAGAAACATTATTTAAAAAAATAAAGAATTTAAAATGAGGGGTCTCCCATGCAGACCTTCAGAGCAGATGGTTTCAAAATTTTCTATGAAGTTTGTTTTCTATGCAGCTTTATACGACTGCAAAGGTCGAACCCTGAACAGTTGGGGCAAGAATGGACACAACATTTAAGGTTGATACAGCTCTGAATTTCGATTGTGATGAATTAGTGGACACAACATAGGTTTCTAACACAGAATGAATGTGGTCTAAGAACTTAAACTTAAAAACTTTTAAATTGGACATTTACCTATTATGGTCCAATATCCAAAATCGAAATACATGGTCAGAATCAGCATATATATATACAACCCCAAGAATTAAATTTTTGAAGAAATCAAATAATGTTCAATTTTAGAACCTTTAGACCTCAATGTGGACCAATTTGATAACCGAGCCCAAATATTAAAAATCTAAATACATGGTTAGATTCAGCATATTGAAGAACCCCATACTATTTAATTTTTGTTGAAATCAAACAAAGTTTAATTTTTGACCCTTTGGAGAATGTAGACCAATTTGAAAACGGGACAATATTGTGCAATTGAATATTATACAATTACTGTCTTTTGATGAGGTAAAGATGTGGTTTTATTGACTTTTGAAAAACTGATATTCACTGAGGCCAACCTTCCTTTTGTAGTCATCTATAGACCTTATGTTAAAATTTCGTAGATTTCTGTTTACTTATACTTAAGTTATTGTGCAATTTCAATTTTTGCAGTCATATAAAAATTATGATGATTTGTATTATAATATTGTGCTTAAGATTTGTTTCTAAAGTTGTTAATTTTTCTAGTGATAATGCATATTCATAAAAATTTCAGTGATTATATATATTATACAGTCAGGGGTACTACTTGTAAAAGTTTTTTTAATTACTTGAAGAAGTAGTATTAATATACTTATATAAGTAAATTTGTAGTATACTTATACAAGTGAATTTTATTTACTAAAATGTATAGTTAAAAAAATATATTGGCCAAGTTATGTCCCTTAGACATTCAGATTTTTTTACTTGTAGAAATAAAAAAGTCATCATATCTTCTTTTAAATAATGTCTAAATGAGGTAAAAAATCAAAGAAATTATTTAAGTCGTTCTTTTGATCAGGGGTAAATTACAAAGTAATACCTCCTGTTCAAGACACACTAATTAAAAAGGGCACACCTGGTCAGAGAGTAATATTTTGTAATTAACATCCTGTGAAAATTAGATAACATGTTGTAAAACTTAAATTGCAAGGCCCTTTGAATAAGCTAGAAAAGTAATACACGAGTTTAAGGAAAAAGAGGATTTTCTTTTTACCTGTAAAAAATACTGAGGTAATTAAATTTTGTTAAGTATTTCTTTTATCTCATGTCTTTAACTTGACAACATAGTTCAGCAACCTTTTTCATTTTACATTTTAGCTTTATTTAGAAGTAGGATTGCTATGAGAATTATTTGATAACAAAAATCCTTGATTTCATAAATCAAAGGTGGCATTTTCAAAATTTATTTTATAGTTGCTATTATTCATATTTAAATTTCAAAAATTTACAATAAAACAACAGTTGATGCATTATCAACTAAAATCAATTGGTGTTGAAAAGTTTCTAAATATCCATTCTAAATATTTTCAATCCCATCTTTAATATTTGAATGATGGGTAAAATTTCAAAAGATTTTTTTATGCACATTATGCAATGAAAACATGATCATGTATATGAATAGCTTTCAAAATTGGTTTAAATATTTTGGAAAAATATCACTAATTTTGAGAACTGCTCAGGTTTCTTATATTTATCAACACATTCAGTCTTATTTCAAAACTACACATCTTTAATAACTGCACCACATTTATAATTGCATGTATGCCTTTTCTGTATATAAATTTTTGAAGAAATTGAAATTAAATCAAAATTTATAATAAAAGCCATAATAAAAAGAAATTACATTATAATAAATCTTTAGTAAATTTATATTTCTCTTTATATATATATTCTTTTCAAAGTTGATAAAATAAATATATATTATTTACTTTTTTAATCTGCTTTAATTAAATCTTAACTGTCTCTCTGCATCATCAGTTTTGTTTCAGCCAATCAGTTTGAACCTGAGCAATAAAAATATTCCAACTGCTAATGAAAACCGTGGTCCATTTAAGTGGGTGGAGTCAGTATATTTCACCTTTAAGGGTTATATAATAAAATCACCTGTGTAATTTTTCATAATCTTGAAGTAGTTTTTCCAATGACTTATTTTATTTTGTTGATTTTATTTGTGCATGTTCAATTTGAAAAAGATGTGAAAGATGTGAAAGAATTGTGTGGGTAAGTAAATTTAAAAGCTTGTTTTATTTCAAAAGACCAGAGAAATATATGTATATATGTCTCTGAATAGACTAAAAGGTCTAAAAATTTGTCTTTAACTTAATCCTATCAACATAGAGAACATATAATACAAATATATTGTATTATCATCGTGTAATGTGTTTTCGTACTAATAACAATTTTCACTGCTTACAGTTTTCACTGTTGAGTTTTTATTCCGGTGTTTACTCAAATTTTAAAAGCATGTCCTGTAGATTGATTTAAGGTATCTAGATTTTTTTTCAATGCTTACTACGATTTTTTACTGTTTCCGATTACTTTGCGATTTTTGTATGTAAAAAAAACGGCGTCATATGTTTTCGTATGAAATAAAAATTAGATCAGTACACGGACAGGAAATGACTACAAAATCCGGAAATTAATATTTTCTAAAGTCGTGGTTCTAATGATCGCTTGAATCATAAAAAAAGTAAATAAATACTTTTCAGTACTAAAAATTACTAGTAAATAGTTTTAGGTTGGTAAATTGTGTGCTGAAATTTTAAGATTTTGATTAATTTCAGATTGGCACCTGGTTTGTACAAAATACATTATTTTTTCTAAAATAAAATGCAGTTTTCAAAATTTAGGATTAAATATAAAAAGTCAAGACTGTTTCATCTTCATGAATCAAGGATGTATACAAAAAAATTATAAATGAAATATTGAATAATTAGATTTTGAACAACCATTTTACATAAGAACCCTACTAATTTTAACTCGCTGGTTTGTAATTAAAACGGCCCATAAAACACATGACAGTCATATGTCTTGAAGATCCGGTATCTGACTTGCAAAAAAACATATCTGGACTTTATTTTAACCCTTCAGAATTTTTTTCTATAGCTATTCTAGTGATGCATATTTTTGACATTAAATAAAAATGGCTAAATAGGTCAGTTTTATTTAATTTGTTCTAACGTCTTTAAAAAGCGACGTTGAATATGTTTTGAATATGTCAAGTTGTAGTGGTGTTGTTGTTGTTGTATAGAAACCGAAAAACACGCCACAATGTACGCGTATGCAGCCGAAACCGACGAAATGTGGTTGATACGAAAACATATGACATACGAAAACATATGACACGACGATATATTAATAAGTATGGTCCTACATGTACAAAATGGTATAAGAAACTTTATATCTTATGGTTTTTGTTATGCATTCTTTTCCCCTTGGACATATATCTTAGGTTAACAGAGTAAAAGTCACAAGGATAAAATTAAAATTTGTAACGAAAAAATTATTAAAAAAAGCAATTTAATAAATGTGGAAGAATAAATAAAACATTTGATAGGGAATATTGTTTGAATCATTTATGAACAATTGTAACGAAACAGTTCAATTAGTTCTTTTTTCTTTTTGTAATACCTTAATATTAATTGGAAATTATTACAAATTATGTTTGAATAAATTTCAAATATAATTTTTAGCGTTAAGGATGCCCAGACAGTAGATTTTTTACAGGAATGTAAATAGTACTGGAAATTTATTAAATGAAATAAGCTAATATTTAAGAAATCCACTGCATCCTAAGATAAAAAGATGTTGAAAAACTTAATTAATTTGCACCATGTGAGATCACTTTACCAGATTATCAAACAGTTTAAAATTAGCATTGTTCAAATTACCAATAGTAAAAAACAAACATATTTGCACAGACTAAGCATATTTATACTAGAGGGTTTGGATGGGGTCAAATAATTATAGAGTAAAATGCCCTTAAAAAATGAAGATTAGAGAATAACGGGCAAAAAAAGTGAAGATTAGAGAAAAAAAGGGGTTAATTTTTGAAGATTAGATATAAAAGGTATATTTTTGGAAGATTAGAGAAAAAATATTTTTGAAAGATTAGAGAAAAAAGGGGTGAAAATTAAATGTTTACAGAATAACAGACCCCCTCCACCTTTCCAGACCCTCTTTAACTTTGGGACAGGATTTCCCTTTTTTCCAAAGAACATTACTTTTTTATTTCCACTAGAATTTTTGTTTGAAATATGAACATATAAAATAAGGATACTAGAAATAACGTAAGATTGATCACTACAAAGGAATAGGTTGATTAAAATGAATAATTCCTACTTAAGACCTTGTCACCTTATCCATGGAATCTATTTTACAAAATTTGTTGCATGTCATATTTGTCCTTTATTGGATACACTAATATGATTCAATGCGGCCCCTTATGCAATGTAAGAGGATGTCGCTACTCTTTATAGTTTAATACAAACATCTTTACTTCTGAATGTTTGTTAAACCAATTGAACTATGAATAAGTGCTAATAATTGTATTTACACGGTTAAAGATCCACATGTGAATAATTTAAAATTGCCAGAAAGCTTTACATGTTTATGCATGCAGCCCATTTGCAGTACTGTTTTTATCTAGTCCCCCTTCATAAAAGATATTGTTCTCTTCAGACTTACCTCCCTTAACACATGCCTGTTTCAATTATACATGCCTGTTTTAGCAACATTATAAATTTTTAACCATAAACTTAACATGTACAGCCAAGTATCATATTTGCTCTGCAGAGTCAAAATTAAATGTAAGTACACACATTTGTCAAACAACAAAAGTATGAAATATTTGGTTGCTTATATGGGGAATTACTGAAGCGGAACAGGCCCCTATTAGGCAGCAACCATTTGATTTTCGGGGGGGGGGGGGGGGGGGGGGGGGGGGGGGGGGGCTATGTTTTTTTTTCTGTACAAACTTTTTTTTCGACTTCGGCCAAAAACTATCTATTTTTTAGCGACAAACCGAAAACATTTTTTTTTCTTTCAATTTTAGCATTACAGGATATAGTGGCAGCTGAGGGTGAAACAAACATTTTATTTTCTCAGGGTCCAAAACAAATTATTTATTTCACCAAAACCTGGAAACAATTTTTTTTAGACCATACCCAGAAAATCAAATGGTTGCTGCCTTAAGGGCATACGATACAGTTTTGATCCTGTATTTACAAGTTTGTGAAAATTTGCAATTAGGCTATATTTTACCTGATTAATTCAAATATGTAATAAAAAACATACCTTCAGGTGCTACTTTTTGGGTAAAATTAAACGAGGTCAAAATTTCGTATATTTGCTCAAAAATTCAGATTTGTGGCTGTAATTTCTTTTTCGAAAGAAAACATAATTTTTTTATTTTAAAAGATAAACACAAATTGTTTTTTTGTTAAATAATCAGAAATTTCTGACTCTATAGTCAAACTCTGAAATCATACCTGGGGTACTTCCTATATTTTTACTATATATCATGATATATAATAACCTATAATGGTTTACTTTTTAAATTGTTATTTGAATGGAGAGTTGTCTCATTGGCACTCAAACCACATCTTCCTATATCTATATAATTTACTATTAGTTAAAGTTAAATTCTTTGATTCATCGTTTTTACGTGATGAAGGCTGACAAATTGGGCCTCGTTATTTAATTATTGTTGATGCTTATAACCAATAATACAGATCAGGTTTGAATTTTACTGTTCTACAATTATGCCTCCTTTACTAATAATAATTTAATACATATAATTAAATAATTCATATTTCTTTTTTTCCCTTCTCCAACTTAAGTTTGCCTCAACCTTATTATGGTGGCTAAGTATCTCATTGATATATATTAAGAAGATGTGGTATGATAACAAATGAAACATCTCATCAAGAGACCTTATGATGGAGATATTTACAGCTACAGGTCACTATACATCCTTCAACAATGAGCATAGCCCATATTACATAGTCAGCTGTGAAAAGCACCAACATCACTTTACTGGGACAATGGTAATAAAAAGGACCTATAAAACCAGACATGTCAGAAGAAAAAGGCTTAACTCATCATCCAACAATCATGATTTGTAAACACTTAAAAAAAAAACATTCATTAGGATGTATATATCCCTGACCATATGAGTATTTGGACCGTACGATCTGGACCGTATACGTATCCTTGTACGGTCCGACCATACGCGTACGGTCAGACCGTATGAGTATACGCGTACAGTCCGACCATACGCGTACGGTTGGACCGTATGAGATACGCGTACAGTCCAGTATGAACTGACCATACATGCATGTTATTTTATCATATCGGTAATTAATTAAATTGAAACAAGCAATTATCACAATCTTTCTTATAGTAGTGATTTTTAGTTTTACAAATTGCTATTGATAATTTATTACAATTAGATAAAATGAACAAACGAACAATTGAAATTAAGTCTTTGTTTAATTTTAAAACTGAATCCTATTTTGGTACTTTCGCCCAAGGTGACACAACTCAAGTAACGTAATTTTTTACATTTTCTTTTATTCAGTTCATGCATGTTTCTTTGCATTTGCATTTTGTGGTAACGTTGCTAAATATTCCAAAACAATTGACCTCCCACATGATATTTACTTCCAATATCTTCAATTTCACTCATCATATTTCAATTAATATATTACTGATTGACATGCTAGATAAAAGAGATTAACAGATTGAATTAGCGTGAATTTAGAAAAAGTTAAAATATAAAGTTTTTGTTTTAATTACAATTGAACTTTTTTAAATTTATTTGATAGTTAAGTTATGTTGATCTGCTATATATATATGCATTTGTATCTAATAAACCTGACCATCTTTTTTTATATAAGTCGGACCGTATGAGTATTTGGAAAAAGTACTTATACGGTCCAGACTGTACGCGTACCGTCCAAATACTCATACAGTCTGGAACATATACATGGTGTACAAATACCAATTACCAGTAATCTTTCAAAAAATTTAAAGTTAATTATTACTGATCATATAAAAAATAGAAACATCTGATGATACTTTCTCAAATTATTCATATGGACATATAAAAAATCAAAAAATAACTCATAATTCAACTGAAGTTCGAATACAAATTGGGTGTGAACCTGAAGTGTGTGAACATACTTGGGGGCGAACATGCGAGGTGCAAGCATGTAGCTTGCAAAAGTATGTTGGGTTTCTATGAAGTTTAACTTGAGCTTAAATTTAGGAAACTATAATTGGGTTAAATGGATAGGGATATTCTAACTTTAAACATATTTATTTCAAAAAAATCATCATGATCATGTTCATGACATACATAAATAAATATTATACAGTGATACAATTAGCCCAGGGCTTCGAAAACAAGGTTTTCCTTATATAAACCTGTCCCTCTAAATAAGATTTTATGGAAATAAGTCCATATCAGTACAGTGCTTGAACATTCATATGCAATTTTTGTACATAATTTTTCAACATTCTTTTGATATAGAACCAATTGAACTTTCATATTATAATAACCTCCTTTCTTTGTATAAATAAAATAAAAGTACATACCTGTAATAATTGGTAAGCTGAGGTTTTGGGCTTAAAGTAATCATCTTTCACAAAGTTCTTCTGGACCTGGTCTGTCTGTGTAGCAATGGAGACTTTCTGCTGATTGCATGAACATACACATTTGGTCATCAAAAACATGGCACAACATTTGCAGTTCAAATAACACATCTGAGTAGGTGTCTGATAGTGTTGAGGAGTCTGAACATAGGGTCTAGGAACGAATAAATTCTGTGGTGATGCAGTTTGGTTGAAGTGTTGATGACGCGCTAGGTATTGTTGACTATGCTGTTGGGAATCCATCATTAATTTTGTGTGAACAATAATTAATTTAAAAAAAAATTAAGGTACTCAGACTATAAAGGACTGGTTGAACCAATCAATAATTAATATATTTTTAATATCAGCGATTGGTGTAATATAAAAACATTTTTTTTTCTTTTTAATGATTGGTCAATGCTCATGACAGTGTTGTTAAATGCCAAATTTAATAGAAGCCATACAAATATTTTGAGAAAATGAAATGTTAATTAAGATATTGTATGTATTCTTTTGTTAATTGCTTTGTTTTCCAGGTGCCCTAGTTGACATCAAGGGATATACAATCTAACCTGTGTCTATTTTTTCTCCTTTACCAAAAAAGAAAAGTATTTTCTACATTCTTACTCAAAATAGACATATTTATTGTTTACCTAGCTTCTCTCTTGATATCTCACTATTTATTTCAAGTTTGGTTTATCATGTTCATTGGTCTATAAAAGGGAACAAATTATGGCACAGACAAAAAGTCATGGAAAAAAAGTCACAGGACAAAAAGTATTTTATTTGAATTAAAAACACTTATTCCTACAAAAATATTTTAGAATTTTTCTTGAACTATTGTAAATAAAGCAACTGACTTTGTAAACAAATTTATCAAAAAAATATCAAATATGATTCAAAACAAAATGTCAAAGTGGCTTGGCACTTAAATGGCTTCATGGTACCATGAAATATATCGTTTGCATGAATAAAATTAATAAATCTTCATTTTTCAAGTATAATGACACATTTCCTAAACATGAATATGAATATATGTATTAAAAAGTAAATATTTAAAGATATTTCTCTTACATATATTCAAGGACCTGTATAGTTAGACTATACAAATCCTTGATATATTCAAACAACTGTCAACATATTATTTGTGACTTTTTGTCCTACCAAATTTATGACTTTTTATCCTGTGACTTTCTGTCCGTTTACCTTTTGAAAGTATCATTTCAACAATCATATATCTGTTTGTGAAGGAATATATGTATATAAACAGATATAAGACTTGTTAAATATTAAAACATTTCACAGTTATTTTTTCATGTCCATATCATACACATTTTAAATGTCTGTGTATTTAGTGCAAACTTATTGGTTTCCATGAATTAACCTTGCTCCTACTAAAATCTTTTTTTTTCAATATATCATCCATTCAAAATGACTCTCGGTTATTTTCTTTAATAATTATCAAGATTGATCATGTTGATTGTTTCATATCTTTCAAAATTAAATTTCATATAAATTTAATTGTTTGATGATCATTAGTTGAAAATTCTTTTTAAAACACAAATATGTAATCATGGTAATGGCTTCAAAAACTGAGTGTATATTAGCTTGGGTCCTGTTTCAGTTTGTCTTTTTCAAATAGAAATTCTCTTTGACTATAAAGAAATGCAAATAATTAATCCTTTGATGGTTAATTAACCTCATCATTGCTCATATTTAAGGTTTACAATTACAGCATAATTAAATCTATTAAAGGTTTTAAAAATGCCAAATAAAGACATTCAGCTGGACCAAATCACTACTTCACTTTAAAATTCATGACCCATTTTCTGTTACTGTGTAAAATTGTGTCCCCCATCTTGCTGTTTGAGACAAAAAAAACATGAAGAAATACATTTGGAAGGGGTGTATAAAAAAGACTGTGAGACAGAAAGTCAAAGGACAAAAAGTCACAATTCAGTTATAAGATTATTTTCATGAAACAAGAAAACACAATTGAGGGACCTTATACTGGAAAGAATACTTAATTATACTTTGTATTACTGAACATCTTAAGCTAAATAAGTTATGTGACTGCTTACAAAGTTGCATGGCAATAAATATATCTTGTAGACAATATGATAAAAAAAATCAGCATGGCATGTTAAATTTAAAAAAACCTTTTTAAATGCCTTATTAAATAACAATAAAATTGAGAAAGGAAATGGGGAATGTATCAAAGAGACAACAACCCGACCATAGAATACATGTATTCAAAGAAATTGAATACTCATTTGATTTATCAGACTCATCACAATTATTCAAAAGTAAAATGTATATGACTGTGTTCTATAAAATGGAGGTTTTCCAATGAAAAAGGGGGGGATGTAATTTTTTTCCAGCAATTTTTAATTTGTGAATAATTCTGACATATGTATTTAATGTACTTTGAATGAAAAGGCAAATTACTTAAAGCATACCATTTAAGAATAAAAGGGTCATCTAAAACCTAGTAAGACTGTTCAAAAATAATTTAGGGGCAATTATGGCTGTAGCTCTTACTTAATAATAAATTTAGAAATGCATACTGAAGCTATAGGAAATAAAAAAAAATTGTCAACTATTATGCACCAAGCTCCTCATGTTAAACTTTTTTCAAACAGGGCGTTAGACTAGGGACATTTATACAACACATTTTGCACTTTATCAATAATATTTTTACAGTGTGTTGTACTACATTTGAGACATATCAATATATATAAAAAACTTCATTGGCTCTAACTCAAAGTATTATAACAACTCTATCTTAACCCTTTCCTTCATTGATTTTTTTTTGCATACTTGATTCGCATATGATTTTTCAATAGAATTCTGACAATATGATTTCAAGTATTAATGCATTGCAAACAACAAATATTTCATCAAATAAATTGAAGTGCTGTTTTTCTTTTGGGGTCTTAAAAAATACTTTTAGTGGCCTTATAGTGCAAAAACTTTTGTCTAAGTGCACTAAGAAGTCCTTTGTGGTATTTCTTCACATCGTTGAACCAGTTGCATTATTTGCATTAATAAAACCCTTGCCATTATTTCTAAAGGCAGATCCTGGGGGCCCTGGGTTCACCCTTTCTTGGGAAAATTTGGTTGGTTATATTGGTGAAGGGACATTTAAGTGTTATTCTTGTCCATCTGAAGGTCCGAATATTTGTTTAATGTTCTTCTTTTTCTTTTGTTTTTGACTTTAGCAAATAAATTATGAAAATTATACACAATGCTTTTTAATTTTTCCATAAATGGAATGTAGGATCGCTTAGTCTCGCTTTTTCGACTAAAGTCGAAGGCTCGACAAAAATTAAAGCAAAAGAAATTTGAACAAGCTTGTGTACTGATACATGTTTAATTGTACATTTGTAATCTTTCTGGTTTCATATCAAAGTAGATGCAAGTTAGACAGCTCAATATTAAAAGGGACACTAGCTGTCAAAATCAGATTCACCGATTTGACTCAAATTCTCATATTAACTTGTTTTATACCAATTATAAAGCATTTATCTAAATTCTGAAAAGTTTAAAATACATAGCTGACTTGGCATGGGCATGATAATATGGATCTTCATTCCATGTGTATTTTAGTCTAGATATACACATAAAAAATGTTTCCCTGAAAATAATTGATCAATATTACATGACTGTTTAAATGATTTTATTTTATGAATTTAAGAAATCCATTTTAATTGTTTATTTCATACACATAGGCCTTGACCTATAATGGTTTACTTTTATGAATTGTAATTTGGATGTAGAATTGTCACATTGGCACTCATACCACATCTTCCTATATCTTATATATAACTTTTTCCAAGTGCATTCCAACATATAATACATGATTGCGACTTTTTCCGTACACATATATATGCAAAAATAAACCTTAAGGTGGTACCTAACACTATAGGGAGATAACTATGTAAAGTCAGCTCAACATTTTAATTATGTTGTGTTGTAAAGGATATATTAAGCTTTTAAATGATTAAAATTGGTGTTTGTCAAACTTCTATATAACCAGTATAACTTTTCTGACAAAACAGTTGGTTCCAAATTTTTGAAATTTTTATATTTTTATTAAAGGGTTTGCAAAGTAAATACTTTGACAAAATTTTATTAGATTTAAACGAGCCAAATTAATTTAAGGGAAAGTGTTAGGTACCACCTTAACACATTTTATTTTCATTTACATTTGAAAAGGTATTTTAATGTGAATTGCAACCTATTTTCATGCCCCATTTAGTATGCCCCATGTATGGTATTCTTGTCTGTGTGTCTGTCCGTCTGTTCTTTGGTCTGTCTTTCGTTTGTTTGTTCGTTCCTTGATCTGTTTTTTGTTCATTTGTTTGTTTTTCTGTCAGTCTTAAAAGTCCCGCTTCAGCCGTGTTCAGGTTAAAGTTTTTTGTCAAGGTAGTTTTTGATGAAGTTGAAGTTCTATCAACTTGAAACTTAGTACACATATTCATAATGATATGATGTAAGTGGTACTCCAAATTAGAGTTTTGACCCCATTTAGCGGTCCAATGAACATAAAAAAATGGGGGGCATTGATGTATTATGGACACATTCTTGGTTAAGACATGAAATAATATATATCTATTTATTTCAGGGAAACAGACCTATATGGTACAGAGAGGTCGACAGTATTATTATACAACATGGCATCAAGTAGCAAACAAAAGTGCATGTGTACACTCTGTAATGGAAAGTCTGTTCCAAGAAAAACTTTTAAAATACATTGCGCAAAGACCCATGCTAGTCATCTGAACTCCATATCACAACTGGGCAATGTTTCAACGAGCAGTTACAATAAAAAAGTACAGGCACAGCAAGAAAAGAATGATCTACAGAAACCATTGTATGAAGGATCTTCTAGAACATTGATTGAAGCTATATCAGAGCATTTTCTTATATTTTCATCAAACAGTGGAATGTCCAAAGCAGCTTTAACTGAGTGCTTACAGCACGAGAAGCGCATCATGCCTCAACCTAATTATTTACCAGCTTCATACAAGGAAGCAGTTAAAATGATCAAACCAAGTTTAATTCCTATAAAACAGTACAAATGTTGTGTTAATGACTGTAAAATATATCCAATGAATGACAATATCCGTGAGTGCAGCGTTTGTGATGAATCACTTCTGTATAAAGACACCAATCGTTGTAAGAAGACATTCAGCTATATGCCAGTTGTTCCAAGACTTGCTCGTTGGTTCGGAACAAAGAATTTAGCAAAAATACTTTATGCAAAGAAACTTGACACAAATGGGAAACTGTGTGACTATACTGATGGACAAATATTTCAAGCAGAATTAAATAACGGTATATTTAAAGACACTGATGTTGAGCACTGTGTACCACTTGCACTATTTACTGATGGTGTAAATCCTAACAAAAACAATGCTGCTCAGAAATCTATGTGGCCTATCATCTTGACTTGGATATCATTGCCTCAGGAGATTCGCTACCTTCTAGGACCAATGATGTTGGTCGGCATTATCCCAGGGAATGGAAGAAAAGAGCCCAAGTCTTTGGATCCATATATTACAATATTGGTTGATGAGTTGCTGTCCAATATGGAATGTCAGCTATATGATTCCCACAAAGATGCTCCAGTGACAGTTAAGATAGCGCTACTCCAATATCTGTGTGATATTCCAGCATTTGCAAAATTGCTGCACTTATCAGGTCAAGCAGCATTAAGATCATGCACATTCTGCAAAGAAGTTGGTGTAAGGAACAATTCCCTGAACAAAACAATCCACATATCAAACAGACAGTTCCTAAGTGATGATTCTGCCTATAGACTTGACTGCACAAACTTTGCACTTAAAACCGTTGTCAATGATCCAAAGCCTGCATTTTACTCTAAAGATGAAGAAATGACAGCACGTAAAGATTTTGATTTGAAACCAAACAAGAACCAAAAGACCATCCACCAGAAAGAAACTGGTTTAAGAGGCATTCATCCCTTATATCCACTTCCGTATTTTGACAGACTAAAGCAAATGCAAACAGATGGTATGCATACCATTTCAGATGTTATTTCGAATGTGTTAGATTTCATTAGTGGGAAAACTGACAGTGCAAAAGTGCGAAATTGTGAGAAGCAATACAACAGATTTGAGCAAACTTGGGTGACCAATAAAAGAAAGAGTACAGATCAGGGAAAACAACCTAAGAAAAAACAGAAAAAACAGTCAGAGCCCCAGTCAACAAATGTTGTCACCGAAGAAGAAGTCAGTTTTCCAGATGCTCCATGGTCTCTCTCAAAGAGTCAAGTAAAACTTGCAGACAAAAGAGCACAATCTATTCAGTACCCTCGAGGATTCGACTATACACCTGCTGACCATTTCACCAGACAGTGGACACTTCGTACAATGCATGGAAAGCAACAGGTAAGTTGTTAAATCAAATTTAATATTTCAGGCGCGGATCCAGATAGGGGTTCTGGGGGTTGGGACCCACCTTTTTTTTTAATGATCAATGCATTTGAATGAGGACATGTAATTGGAACCCCCCTTTTATCCTGGGTTAGGAACCACCTCCCCTTTTAAAATGGCTGGATCCGCCCCTGTATTTAGAACATTTCTAGTGCTTGAAAGAAGACAAAAATACTGTAAATTCAGAAATTATTGTGAAGTTTTTATTAATCAAAATTTGAAATATAATATGACTCATAATATTAAAAATTATGGAAAGGTATTATTTCACTAAATTCTGCTTGTAGTTTATAAGTCTTTCAGTTTTATACCTAGCTAAGGTTTTGTAAGGGTGTTTATCATGTTTATTACATCTGGATAATTAACATATACTATTTTAGAAATTCTGGCTCATAAGGGAAAAAAATAATTATCCATCACAGTCCTAACTATAGAAATTAATGTATTTTGTAAGCCATATAAGTCACTGCACAATCACATCCATAAACACTGAGCTAAACACACACTGAAAAGTAACAGAATTGTTTGATCTATAATGTTTTACCTTTTAATAATTGTGACTTGGATGGAGAGTTGTCTCCTTGGCATTCATACCACATCTTCTTATATCATGTATATCTATGAAAACAGTCAGTCAAACTTATAAACTGGGAAAGCAAAATAAAATTTTTTATAATGTTGTATGATCATGATGACTACATAAGACAACTGACAACTTTAAGAAAATGACAAGGTTAAAATCAACAAAACAAAAATAAGATTGGTTCAGATATTTTAATGCATACATTTAAACAAAATTTAAACCATACTTAAAAAGGAATGATAAAAAATAAGAAATAATTAAGAGGTGGTAGAGGAAAATCGGGAATGATTTTATGAACTAAGCTATTTCTTTTAATTAAGCTTAAACTTGAAAAGTTGGCAAATATGAAAAATGGAATTTGCTTAAAATTAGAATAGCTGTATGTTCATGTACATTTTTTAATTAACTTTTCAGTTTGTAACCCAAAATGCTGCTTCATGGTGTTTGAGAGGTCTACTAGGACAGCAACAAGAGAAGACACTTTTTCAACTATTTGATGTGTTGAGCAGACTTGTTAAACCTTCATACCTGAAAGATGAAATTCCTACTTTGATAGAAGACACCCATATTGCTGTGACACTACTTGAGAGAGATTTTCCACTGACGTTACAGGTATTTTGTTATAATATATTTGAATATGCGTGTACTGACAAATTAATGCACTGCAAAGATGATCAAATTAAAAGACCAACTGTAAACAAACTTATTTTTGGCACTTTCTCGAGTAGAAAATAATCATAAATAATCATCAAAAACCTGAATCTTTCTTATCAAAATTACATCAAATAAATAAGAAAATTGCTCAATTAAATGGCTGTGAAGTGGACCAGAAAGGGTAAAACACTAATTTAAGTATCTGCAAAAATAAGTTGGTATACAGTATTAAATTGAATAGGTTTCTCAGTTTTCCTGTCAAAGGTCAGTTCTTTTCCAGAAATTGATTTGTTCTTTTAATACTACTTTTAGCTCACCTGACCTGAAAGGTCAAGTGAGCTTTTCTCATCACCTGGCGTCCTTTAACCAAACTTGACCGCAATCATCATTGGGGTATTTAGTTTTAAAAATGTGTGCATGACCCTGCCAACCAACCAAGATGGCCACCATGACTAAAAATAGAACATAGGGGTAAAATGTAGATTTTGGCTTATAACTCTGAAACCAAAGGATTAAGAGCAAATCTGACATGAATAAAATTGTCTATTAGGTCAAGATCTATCTGCCCTGAAATTTTCAGACAACCAGTTGTTGTGTTGCTACCCCTAAATTAGTAATTTTAAAGAAATTTTGCAGTTTTTGGTTATTATCTTGAATATTATTATAGATATAGATAAACTGTAAACAGCAATAATGTTCAGCAAAGCAAGATCTACAAATAAGTCAATATGACCAAAATTGTCAGTTGACCCCTTAAGGAGTAATTGCCCTTTATATTAATTTTTTAACAATTTTCATAAATTTTTGTATTAAAATTTTTAGAAAATATTTTGCACTGTAATTACTGGGCCAAGTTCATTATAGATAGAGATAAATGAAGCAACAAGAATTTTCAGTATTTTGTGTATGTTTATATCATTATATTATTTGTCACAAACTTATTGTTCAGATTTTTATAATATCCATTCTCAATTTTATTTATATGACAATAAATATTTGATTGATTGATTGATAGTAAAGTGAGATCTACAAACACATCATGATTACCAAAACACAATTTTGTCATGAAAATATCCGTCCATTTTTTAATATGCACCAAGGTGAGCGACACAGGTTCTTGAGAGCCTCTAGTTTGGAACTAGTGAGGAATACTTATTTTTATCTTTTATTTAAACAAATAAGATGTGGTATGATTGCCAACGAGACAACTCTCAAAAACGACCCAATGACTCAGAATTAAACAGCTAGAGGTCACTGTATGGTGCTTAAAATTGCTGTTGTGTAAATTATACATGAAAAAGCATGTTTTTTTTTGTAATTAGAAAGAAAGCTTGATAAGATTTTTTTTTTTAAAAAGAGAGAAGTTATTAAACTCATGTTCTTGCTACCAGTAAAATAAGAAATTTCTTTAAAAGCATAAAATTACTTATTTTAAAAGTTATCTCCCTTTCTATGGTTATTTGATAAGGAGCAACAATTAATAACAGATTGAGAAATGGTCATTTTCATTTTAATAGTTTCTTCTCTATCTATATATTTCATAATTAACATTACAGAATTTGACGACACATTTACTTCACCACATACCTGAGGGGTTTATGGACTTTGGACCATTATATGATAGGTGGTTGTATCCACTAGAAAGAGCCAACAGCTGGATAACAAGACAGATTTTACAGCATGGGCATGAAGAATCTACAGTCATGCAAACATACTGTGTAAGCAACTATTTATGACCATTTTCATATAACCAACTTTTGTATATAGGTTCTACAATCAGTGGCAGATCCAGAAATTTTCATAAGTGGGGGCCCACTGACTGACCTAAGAGGGGGGGGGGGGGGGGGGGGGGGTTCCAGTCAGGCTTCAGTGATTCCCTATATAAGCAACCAAATTTTTTCTCCAAACAGGGCCCCCCCTAAATCCGCCTCTGACAGGTTTTCTACTCTGTGGTAAAACATTCTTGTGCTCGGTCAATCATATGAGTGCAGAGTAACAAGACTAAACCGGCCAGAGAATCAAGGATACTTTCTATATACCAAATAGATATAAACCAAATCAGACCTCCCAACTATCCTCATTTTCAGGACTGAACAAAAAACTGATACCGGGCGTGTAAAAGTTGGAAACCTAAAAAATTATTGATTACCAGTTTTATTTTTTCTGATAAATTTCTATTAATCTATAATTTTACATGGGGACATATTTTATAAAAAGTTTACGACACTTCCCTGATTAAAGGTCACAACAGGTGTCATGATTTGTTGTTCAAGTAATCTGCCTGTCTGATAGGTCATTACAGTCTTCAAATTAATTAATTTGTAAACAGAATCAATTTATCATATGGTCACTCTTAGCAGTGTTTACCATAGTTTCATGACAAACTCATAAGTAACTTCTGAAAGTCAAAAACTATAATTAGCTCAGTAGAAAACAGCATTGATCTTGAATTTGATTTTTGAAATCTGACGTGTTTCTGCCCAGTCCTGATTTAATTTTGATGCCATTTTGTATTCACTTTTACTGTGTATAAGCCTTCGGCAGTAAAAGCACCTTTGATTTCAAAGACAGATAACTCAAATTTTATCCATTTTCTCATAAATTGTGATAGACTAACTCTGTCTTCATCTTCATCCTTCTAGCTCAAGGACATCTAGGTTTAGGTCATTTGGGTCATGGTGTAATGATAAGAAAGTCTTTTATTTATTAAGGCTACTTTTCTCTATTCTTTAAGTTATATTGCCAACTAATTAGAACAAGAATCCTACAATTCAAGAATCAAGGCTCCTTAGATATAGGAAGATGCTGTGTGAGTGCCAATGAGACAACTCTCCATCCAAATCACAATTTATAAAAGTAAACCATTATAGGTCAATGAACGGCCTTCAACACAAGTTTGGCTCCTTAGCTCATCATCAGAATACCAAAAGGAAAAATAAGAAAATGAGACCATTTCAAGAGTAAAAGATATGGCATACTGAAACGCCACAAAAATTGCACTAAATTCCCTGTAAAGATTTAAAAAATTTGGCAGGTCTGCACAATATATGAAAAAAAGACTTTTTTTTAAGATTAACTTTAATAAAAAAAAAATGGGTTGGGTCACAGTACCCAGTATCTCCACTTATCAAATAAGTATGGGTGTATTTCCTTTACCAGATACTTAAACGCCACAAAAATTGCACTAAATTCCCTGTAAAGATTTTAAAAATTTGGCAGGTCTGCACAATATATGAAAAAAAGACTTTTTTTTAAGATTAACTTTAATAAAAAAACTAGAGGCTCTAAAGAGCCTGTGTCGCTCACCTTGGTCTATGTTAATATTAAACATTGTACACAAATGAATTCATGACAAAATTGTGTTTTGGTGATGGTGATGTGTTTGAAGATCTTACTTTACTAAAAATTTTTGCTGCTTACAATTATCTCTATCTTTAACAGTAGTTTCTGTGGAAAATGTTAGTGAAAATCTACAAATTTTGTGAAAATTGTTAAAAAATGACTATGAAGGGCAATAACTCCTCAGGGGGTCAATTGACTATTTTGGTCATGTTGACTCATTTTTAGTTCTTACTTTACTGTACATTATTGCTGTTTACAGTTTATCTCTATCTATAATAATATTCAAGATAATAACAAAAAAACAGCAAAATTTCCTCAAAATTACCAATTTAGGGGCAGCAACCTAACAACCGATGATCCAATTCATCTGAAAATTCCTGGGCAGATAGATCTTGACCTGATCAACAATTTCAGCTCTGTCAGATTTGCTCTTAATGCTTTGTTTTTTGGGTTATAAGCCAAAAACTGCATTTTACTCCCATGTTCTATTTTTAGCCATGGCCGCCATCTTGGTTAGTTGGCCAAGTTACCGGACACAATTTTTATACTAGATACCCCAAAGATGATTGTGGCCAAGTTTCAATTAATTTGGCCCAGTAGTTTCAGAGGAGAAGATTTTTCTAAAAGATAACTAAGATTTACATAAAATGGTTAAAAATTGACTATAAAGGGCAATAACTCCTACAGTGGTCAACTGACCATTTTGGTCATGTTGACTTATTTGTAGATCTTACTTTGCTGAACATTATTGCTTTTTACAGTTTTTCTCTATCTATAATAATATTCAAGATAATCATGATAATAACCAAAAACAGCAAAATTTCCTTAAAATTACTGATTCAGGGGCAGCAACCTAACAACGGAATGTCAGATTCATCTGAAAATTTCAAGGCAGATAGATCTTAACCTGATAAACAATTTAACCCCATATCAGATTTGCTCTAAATGCCTTGGTTTTTGAGTTATAAGCCAAAAACTGCATTTTACCCCTATGATCTATTTTTAGCCATGGCGGCCATCTTGGTTGGTTGGCAAGGTCACCGGACACAATTTTCAAACTAGATACCTCAATGATGATTGTGGTCAAGTTTGGTTAAATTTGGCCCAGTAGTTTCAGAGAAGAAGATTTTTGTAAAAGTTAACGCCGGACGCAGGACGACGACGACGGACGACGACGACAGACGACGGACGCCAAGTGATGAGAAAAGCTCACTTGGCCCTTCGGGCCAGGTGAGCTAAAAATGGGTTGGGTTACAGTACCCAGTATCTCCACTTATCAAATAAGTATTGAAGAGCTCCCCCCCCCCCCCCCCCCCCCCCCCCCCCAACCCCAAAAAAATGACTGATTAAAAAACGACTATGTCGTGTATGTATACATTATAACTAAATAAATAGGATTTTGATAATAAGTTATGTCCTCAGTCGTACAATTTAGATAATATATTACAATTTTGTTTTATTATCTTGTCTTTTTTTCCAGATATATGACTGGAGTGTTTTCAATTTGCTCAATGGAACAGTCAAATCTGACAGTAGCAGGAAGAATGCACTCCATAAAGTTGCAGAGAAAGTTTTGCCAAGTGAGGAATATCCTGTTACCAGTGTCAATAGTATACTATCCAACAGCTTATTACAACAGGAGGACATTAAAGATCTACATTGTAGATACAAAGAAATTTTTCCAAACTTACAATTTGAACAATTTGATGTAGATCCCACAGTAGAGAAGAAAAATACAGTGTTTAGATATGACGAAGACCGCAAGAGAGAGGTGTATTTCACTACTTATTTATATCAGTCAGTCTCAAGATCATGTGACTATATTGTATGTGTAAGACATCCAACAATGCTGTTTGGAAAGATCAAGCAGATATACCAACACTGTTTCATGGACAATGTTTTTACTTGGGTACGACTAGATGTATTTCCTTTACCAGAGGCAAGTGGATCTTTTTGGTTTACAGAGAATGTAACATTGACTTCAAAATTGTGTCTTTTGAAGGATATCAGCAATCCTATTGTCACAGCAGTTGAGGATGGTGTTATTTGGTTTTTAAATGCTTAAACCACCTGTTGAATATGTTACAATTGTTGTACAGACTTTTTGTACAAGTTGTCAGTTTTCTGTGAACCTCTTTACATAAATGGATAAGATAATAAGCAAATTATAAGCATACTGTCTTTGGTTATGCCTATCTCTATCATTATTTTAATAATATCTTTATGCTACAGTTATGTACCGGGTATATAGAATTTCAATTTTTTTAATTTCATACAAAAAGACTATATGGTATTTTGTGAACATCTAGTCAAAGAGAACAGCACTTCATTATATAACCAAAAATACAAACTGACTGTCCCAAGTCAGGAGCCTCTGGCCTTTGTTAGTCTTGTGCAATTTTTCAAAGTTTAGTATGACGTCCATTATCACTAAACTAGTAGATGTATACATATTTGTTTAAGGGCCAGCAGAAGGAAACCTAAGGGTGTGGGAGTTTCTCTTGCTACATTGAAGACCCATTGGTGGCCTTTGGCTGTTGTCTGCTTTATGCTCTTTGACACATTCCCCATTTTAAATTTTATTGCTTGCAAACATAGAGCTTGATATTTCGAGAAAATCGTCTGATATTCTTTAAATTTTTATAATGTTTTCAAAAAGTGATGATCAAAACAACTGATATTTTACTTAATGCTTTGTTATAAAAAAATTTAAGAAAGTGTATTATGTACTTTGCTGTTTTACAATGACGAAAATGTGCTAATTAAACTTGTATATAATTTATAATTCCTGTACTTGTGTCAATCATATTATATAAAGTTTTATTTATTGAGGTCTCAAATCTGTTGTTAGTTATTTAACAGATATAAAATAACTTCATAAGGTATGCCCGTGCCATGTGCAGGATGCCCTTGTAAATTAAAATGTTCCTAACACTTTGACTAAAATTAATTTGGCTCGTTTTATTTTCTTAAGATTTTTACAAAGTATTTACTTTGACCCATTGACAAAAATATAAAAAAATCAGAAAATTGGAACCAACCGTTTTATCAAAAAAATTACACTGGTTATATAGCAGTTTGAAAAACACTAATTTTGATCATTGAGAAGCTTAATATTCCCTTAACAACACAACGTAATTAAAACGTTTAGCTGATATTGCAGAGTTATCTCCCTGTAGTGTTAGGTACCACCTTAAGGTAAATTTATGTCAGTAATTGGACTGTGTTTGGCATGCCCAGGCTTTGTCCAGGGTACCTTTGTACTTTGAAATTTTCCTATTTGAAATTTTAAAAAAATAGCCACTGGACTGTTTATGGTATGTAAATGCCAATCCTTAAATTAGAATCATTAAACATGCAAGTTCATTTCAAAAAGCTGTTATACAAAAAATATATTCTGTAAACAATTCATAAATTTATTTAAAATACCTTTTAAGACATTTTTCTTTTTTCTGCTTTAAATATTAGTATCATTTCCTATTTAAATTCTTTTAGATTGGTGAAATTCGGCTGAATTTAAATTTCCTACCATGAAAACATCATCAAGAATTGACTAGAATATATCAAAATCCTTTCAAGGAAAAGTTAATTTATTGCATAATATTTTTTAAAACTGTCTATAAATCACATCCGTTGATTACCTCTTTATTATTTCTATTTTAGGGATTGGATATATATATATACTCTGAAGTCTAAATTTATTTATATATATTATATTATGTTTTTCGTGAAATTTTGGGTCAATGCTGTAATAAATACAATATAGATTTCAAATTGTACTTTAAAATTTATGGCAAAGGGAAATAACTGTTTTTATGTTTTAAAAATTAATTTAAAGGAAAACTTAATTTATTGTACATGTGTATAATAATTTTTAAAACTGACTATAGTGTTGATGAATGTTGAATTGATGATTATATTATGTTTATTGTGAAATTTTGCTGTAATAAATATAATATGGATTTCAAATTGTTGTTTAAATTTTTGGCAAAGGGAAATAACTGTTGTTAGATATAGCTCCTAAATTGATGAAATACAGTAGAGAGGTACAGAAATAGGTCTAGGTTGGTAAAAACTAGGTCGAGTATGAATCAGACTAGGTCGAGAAAGGTTCAGACTGGTCGAGTATGGTTCAGACTAGGTCGAGTATGGTTCAGACTTGGTCGAGTATAGTTCAGACACACACAAAATGGTTAAGTACTGGTCGAGTAAAGGTCGAGTACAAGTTCAGACTGTTAAGTATGGTCCAGACTACAGTCGAGTACTATCGAGTAATTTTCAGACCAATTCAGACTGGTCGAGTAAAAATCAGTACAGTCGAGTACAGATATAGGCCATTTCAGACTTTTTCTGGTTTGTAGTGTATTGAATTGTAGATCAGCTTATTAAAGTATGAAGATGGTGAATTAGACCAGAGTACATTGATACCTATGGTAGATGGTGGAACAGAGGGATTTAAAGGAAATGCTAGGGTTATACTAACTGGTGTCACTGCGTGTATAGAATGTACATTGGATTTATATCCTCCTCAGGTACAATCTATTGAAGCTTGCCTGAAGGGTTGATTTTTGGTCATTTGGTTCCAATTATCTATCACTTTTGTCATATGCCATACATGGTAAAACAATCTTGTGCAATTTAAACACTATGTAAGTCAGTAAATTACAACTTAAATTCACTTTATAGGGAGGTCTACAGTTGTATATATTAAAGATAGTGATATTTTTATACCTCCGCAAAAAAAAACTTTGTCTTCTTATAATGCTATGGGTATTATGTCGTCCTCGTCATCCAAACACATTTGTTTTGTTGAATGAATCTCTGAAATTTTACCAGAAGCTGCTTTACCACAAAATAAAGGTTTTGATTTTGAGGGTTATGGTACCAACAGTTTAGTAATAAGGGACCTACATTATAGTTATAAAACAAAGATAAGTACATAAAAAGCACTTAACATTAAAGTATAATATATGACAAGGTCACAGAATATTTTAACAGTTATATTGATATAAAAATATTGCAGTCAGCTAATTATATAAGCAGGTACACAAAATTCCAAAGTCTTGAATTATTGTCTAGGTATTAAAGTTCTGTGTCCTAATAATTTGTAATGATAAATATTGGGCTTAATTGGATTTGTGTTAGTATTTATCTTTTTTTTTTTTTTACTTTGATTTGATTCTGAATGTAAAACTTCTAAAAGCCGTTGACATGTGCCTCATTGAATTATTAAAGTGTTCTTTAATGTATATTAGAATTATACATATTGATATATATTTTTGCTTTTTGCCTATATCGCCTATATTTCATATTTTGATGTAAACTGACAAATTTGTGATTCATTTCACAGTTCTGGGCACTGCATTTCTTGACAAAAGGGATGACTACCCAAGGAAACAGTAAAGCTACTAAGGTTGTTGGTCTTATTACCTGCTTTCTCATTGAGAGTGTATATTCATTGAGACATTTGACTTGCTTTGCATGTTGCATGGTGTTGGGGATCCTGAATCATCCAAGCAAAATGTGCTAATTTTGTTTAATGATAAAACACAAAGCTTACAAGCCTTATTTAAAGAAATGACTGTAGACCTATTCATCTTAGCTTGACTAACAGTTTCTGTATAATCGATGAATTAACAAACTAATATGAAACTGTCTCTGTACAAGTCATGTGATTTGACCATTTTGCCTCATTTCTTCCTTAAAACTATAGCTATAGAGTCTGGAATTATATGTGCCTCTATATATACTATAACACTTCAAAGCAATATCATAACCAGTAAGAACAGCTAGCTTTGATTTCTGCACTTTGAAAGGTCAATAGCAGACCATCCAATGACCAAAGAAAAATATCACCACTAAATCAAAATTTTAAGTGTTAATTTCCTCTCTGATTAGTGATGATTTATGTCTTTTTATTTATCTATGATTTAAAGGAATTTGTACAAATGAAATTCTAAAACTCTGGAAAACTCTTGGTCTTTTTGTTGGGAAAGCAGATATAAGATCATTTACACATGCAACATGCTCTTCATATACAATGTATCATCTTACAATCATCATTATTGGCCAGTAATGGGTGAATATTTCCATTTAATCTTTACTTCTACAAGGTAACCATTTTTTTCTGAAATTTTGTAACAATAATCAAATTTACTTATAAAAGATTTGAGTTTTCTGGGTTTTTCTTTTTCTAAAAACTGGAAAAATGCACATTTGTATCATTTGGCTGTGAAATACCTTATTTATAGCAAAACTACACAGCTATTTGCTTAGATATATAAGTGTGCTGTTTTGTATTACGCAATTCATAGGAAAAAATAAATAATTAAATCCACTCAAAATATTTAATAAATAGACAAAGAATGATTTATTTCATATGCAAACTGAAATCATGTTGTTAGTTTAATTTATAACAACAAGTTGTTTTAAAGTTCATATTCAATGAGGCAGTTGTCATAGGAAAGTTGGAATTTAAAATCAAACAATATTTGAATTTGTTCCAATGTTATTTAGTAATTAGTTATAGTTTAAACCAATTGTTTGATAAACAAATTGCCATGGGTTGACATGTTTGTCTTAGTCTGGCATACTAGACATTATACTAACACTTAAAGAGTAATTTTTGTACAAAATCTTATTATCTTAAAGAAAGTTTGTTTACAGATTATTTTTTTAAATGATAATTTAATCTCTTATTACTAAATTTTTTGTGCAATGCATACCTTCTGTTTTACAGATAAATTTCCCTCTTTGTACAATAGCACACACACCCAGACTTCCAGAACACTGTATAGAATATGTTAGAATCTTATTGTGGCCTAAAGAAGAACCATTTGGAGGTGAGTTTTATTTTGATAGTCCACCTAACAACAACATGAAAGAATGGACCAGGAGAAAATATTAACATACTTTGCACCCTTTCACAATAATATGTATCATCATGGATATAATATTATTAATAGAACTCTCAAATTGTTGGTGCTATTTTCTCATTTTTTGATTGGTGTGAGATATTTCTCTTTACTAGTAATAAATCTGTTCTCAGCAAATGATTGGTCAGAATTAATCAATTTAATTCTGAAATCAATTTTCTTGGTTTATTCTGAATTTTCCATCGTGACCTCATGAAAAAAGATGACCATGTCTAATGATGTAACTAACACATAATGAACTCAACTCATCAAATCTTTGAAAATATAGGATAAAAATCATAAGAGAAACACATTTCTCCACTCTCAACAGTTAAATTTGAACCGTTTTCAAAGCTCAGCAAGCCTCACGCTTTAGATATTAAGATATAACTGTCTCGAGTGGAGAAATATCAAACACACTTGTTGCAGTGGTGAAATCTATGTCATTACAATTTTTTATGTGCCTCCTACATAATAATCCTCCTAAGCAAATGAATAGACTTCAATATAAACTATGTAAACAGAAAACAATGTAAACAACACTGTAAACAAAGAAGTTTTTAGCATTATGCCATTGTGCACATTATCATTTGGATTAAATTTTAGCTCACCGGGCCCAAAGGGCCAAGTGAGCTTTTCTCATCACTTTGCGTCTGTCGTCCGTCGTCGTCGTCGTCTGGTGTTAGCTTTTACAAAAATCTTCTCCTCTGAAACAACTGGGCCAAATTAAACCAAACCTGGCCACAATCATCATTGGGGTATCTAGTTTAAAAAATGTGTGACGTGACCCCGCCAACCAACCAAGATGGCCGCCACAGCTTAAAAATAGAACATAGGAGTAAAATGCAGTTTTTGGCTTATAACTCAAAAACCAAAGCATTAAGAGCAAATCTGACACGGGGTAAAATTGTTTATCAGGTCAAGATCCATCTGCCCATAAATTTTCAGATGAATCGGACAACCTGTTGTTGGGTTGCTGTCCCTGAATTGGTTATTTTAAGGAAATTTTGTCCGTTTTTGCTTATTATCTTGAAAATTATTATAGATAGAGATAAACTGTAAACAGCAGTAATGTTAAGCAAAGTAAGATCTACAAATAAGTCAACTTAATCAAAATGGTCAGTTGACCCCTTAAGGAGTTATTGCCCTTAATAGTCATTTTTTACCAATATTTCGTAAATTTTGTAATCTTTTACAAAAATCTTCTCCTCTGCAACTACTTGACCAAATTTAACCAAACTTAGCTACAATCATTATTAGCTCACCTGGCCCGAAGGTGGCAGCCATGGCTAAAAATAGAACAAAGGGGTAAAATGCAGTTTTTGGCTTATAACTCAAAAACCAAAGCATTTAGAGCAAATCTGACTGGGAAAATTGTTCATCAGGTCAAGATCTATCTATCTATATTTTCAGATGAATCAGACAACCCATTGTTGGGTTGCTGCCCCTGAATTGGTAATGTTAGGGAAATTTTGCTGTTTTTGGTTATTAGCTTGAATATTATTATAGATGGAGATAAACTGTAAACAGCAATAATGTTCAGCAAAGTAAGATTTACAAATAAGTCAACATGACCAAAATGGTCAGTTGACCCCTTTAGGAGTTATTGCCCTTTAAAGTCAATTTTTAACCATTTTTGTAAATTTTAAATATCTTTTACAAAAGTCATCTCCTCTGAAACTGCTGTGCCAAATTAATCCAAACTTGGCCACAATCATCTCTAGGGTATCTAGTTTTAAAAATGTTTGGCGTGACCCGCCAAACCAACCAAGATGGCCACCATGGCTAAAAATAGAACATAGGGGTGAAATGCAGCTTTAGGCTCAGAACTCAAAAACCAAAGCATTTAGAGCAAATCTGACATGGGGTAAAATTGTTTATCAGGTCGAGATCTATCTGCCCTGAAATTTTCAGATGAATCAGACAACCCATTGTTGGGTTGCTGTCCCTGAATTAGTAATTTTAAGGTAATTTTGCTGTTTTTGGTTATTATCTTGAATATTATTATAGATAGAGATAAACTGTAAACAGCAATAATGTTCAGCAAAGTAAGATTTACAAATAAGTCAACATGACCAAAATGTTCAATTGACCCCCTAAGGAGTTATTGTCCTTTATAGTCAATTTTAAACAATTTTCATAAAATTTGTAAATTTTTACTACTGGTAACATTTTCCACAGAAACTACTGGGCCAAGTTAATTATAGATAGTGATAATGGTAAGCAGCAAAGTAAGATGTACAAACATATCACAATCACCAAAACACAATTATGTCATGAATCTATCTGCTTCCATTGTTTAATATTCACATAGACCAAGGTGAGCGACACAGGCTCTTTAGAGCCTCTAGTTAGGGTATCTAGTTTAAAAAATGTGTTCGATGACCCGGCCAACTAACCAAGATGGCCGCTATAGCTAAAAATAGAACATAGGAGTAAAATGTAGATTTTGGCTTATTACTCTGAAACCAAAGCATTTAAAGCAAATTAAACAAGGGGTTAACTTGTTTATTTAGTAAATATCTATCTGCCCTGAAATTTTCAGATAAATTGGACACATACTTGCCAACCTCTGACAATAGAAAATCATGTCATGACATGACAGGACATGTCAAAAAGCGTGTGAAAACGCTTGACGTAGATGCAGACTTTTTATTATGAGTGTGGTAATGTTCACATTTTACAAAAGTGTTATTATAAAAGAACAATATATATTCTTCTGTAAACTTTCATTGTATTGGTTGTTGGGTTGCTGCCCCCTAATTGGAAATTTTTAAAGAAATGTATCTGTTTTTATCATTATCTTGAATACTAGTATAGATAGAGATAAACTGTTAACAGCAATAATGTTCAGCAAATTAAGAACTACAAATAAGTCAACATGTCCAAGATGGTCAGTTGACCCCTTAAGGAGTTATTGCCCTTTATAGTCAATTTTTAACAATTTTCATGAACTTGGTAATTTTGGTAAGTTTTACAAAATGTTTTGCTCTAAAGGGCCAAGTTTATTACAGCTAGAGAAAATTGAAAGTGGCAAGAATGATCAGTAAAGTATAATCTACAAACAAATCACCATCACCAAAACACAATTTTGTCATGAATCCATCTGTTTCCTTTGTTTATAGTGCACATACACCAAGGTGAGCGACACATGCTCTAAAGAGCCTCTAGTTGTGATTAATTTTTGGGGTTCCTCCTAGCACAACATGGACTCAAATATATCTGTTGAAATGCCTACCAACTTTGTATCTGTAACCAGACACCATGTCAATCAAGCATTCCTCCTCAGTTAGGAAAAAATGAAGTTTACAGAAAAACAAGACGACTAACAAAGGCTTTAGGTTCCTGACATAGGGCAGGTGCATACATGTGGCGGGGGAAACATGTTTTGCATGATCTTAACTCTCCACTGCCTCTAGCCGACGTGAAATAAACTTACTATAATTGTTGGATGATGTTATATATTTTAGCTGATGTAACAATTGATGGTGATGAACCTGATCATATTAACTGGATAATGGAAAAGTCTATAGAGAGAGCTAATGAATATAAAATTTCTGGTATAACTTACAGACTGACACAAGGTAACTGTTGGATATTAACTGGATAATGGAAAAGTCTATAGAGAGAGCTAATGAATATAAAATTTCTGGTATAACTTACAGACTGACACAAGGTAACTATTGGATATTAACTGGATAATGGAAAAGTCTATAGAGAGAGCTAATGAATATAAAATTTCTGGTATAACTTACAGACTGACACAAGGTAACTGTTGGATATTAACTGGATAATGGAAAAGTCTATAGAGAGAGCTAATGAATATAAAATTTCTGGTATAACTTACAGACTGACACAAGGTAACTATTGGATATTAACTGGATAATGGAAAAGTCTATAGAGAGAGCTAATGAATATAAAATTTCTGGTATAACTTACAGACTGACACAAGGTAACTATTGGATATTAACTGGATAATGGAAAAGTCTATAGAGAGAGCTAATGAATATAAAATTTCTGGTATAACTTACAGACTGACACAAGGTAACTATTGGATATTAACTGGATAATGGAAAAGTCTATAGAGAGAGCTAATGAATATAAAATTTCTGGTATAACTTACAGACTGACACAAGGTAACTATTGGATATTAACTGGATAATGGAAAAGTCTATAGAGAGAGCTAATGAATATAAAATTTCTGGTATAACTTACAGACTGACACAAGGTAACTATTGGATATTAACTGGATAATGGAAAAGTCTATAGAGAGAGCTAGTGAATATAAAATTTCTGGTATAATTTACAGACTGACACAAGGTAACTATTGGATATTAACTGGATAATGGAAAAGTCTATAGAGAGAGCTAATGAATATAAAATTTCTGGTATAACTTACAGACTGACACAAGGTAACTATTGGATATTAACTGGATAATGGAAAAGTCTATAGAGAGAGCTAATGAATATAAAATTTCTGGTATAACTTACAGACTGACACAAGGTAACTATTGGATATTAACTGGATAATGGAAAAGTCTATAGAGAGAGCTAATGAATATAAAATTTCTGGTATAACTTACAGACTGACACAAGGTAACTATTGGATATTAACTGGATAATGGAAAAGTCAATAGAGAGAGCTAATGAATATAAAATTTCTGGTATAACTTACAGACTGACACAAGGTAACTATTGGATATTAACTGGATAATGGAAAAGTCTATAGAGAGAGCTAATGAATATAAACTTCTGGTATAACTTACAGACTGACACAAGGTAACTATTGGATATTAACTGGATAATGGAAAAGTCTATAGAGAGAGCTAATGAATATAAAATTTCTGGTATAACTTACAGACTGACACAAGGTAACTATTGGATATTAACTGGATAATGGAAAAGTCTATAGAGAGAGCTAATGAATATAAAATTTCTGGTATAACTTACAGACTGACACAAGGTAACTATTGGATATTAACTGGATAATGGAAAAGTCTATAGAGAGAGCTAATGAATATAAAATTTCTGGTATAACTTACAGACTGACACAAGGTAACTATTGGATATTAACTGGATAATGGAAAAGTCAATAGAGAGAGCTAATGAATATAAAATTTCTGGTATAACTTACAGACTGACACAAGGTAACTATTGGATATTAACTGGATAATGGAAAAGTCAATAGAGAGAGCTAATGAATATAAAATTTCTGGTATAACTTACAGACTGACACAAGGTAACTATTGGATATTAACTGGATAATGGAAAAGTCTATAGAGAGAGCTAATGAATATAAACTTCTGGTATAACTTACAGACTGACACAAGGTAACTATTGGATATTAACTGGATAATGGAAAAGTCTATAGAGAGAGCTAATGAATATAAAATTTCTGGTATAACTTACAGACTGACACAAGGTAACTATTGGATATTAACTGGATAATGGAAAAGTCTATAGAGAGAGCTAATGAATATAAAATTTCTGGTATAACTTACAGACTGACACAAGGTAACTATTGGATATTAACTGGATAATGGAAAAGTCAATAGAGAGAGCTAATGAATATAAAATTTCTGGTATAACTTACAGACTGACACAAGGTAACTATTGGATATTAACTGGATAATGGAAAAGTCTATAGAGAGAGCTAATGAATATAAAATTTCTGGTATAACTTACAGACTGACACAAGGTAACTATTGGATATTAACTGGATAATGGAAAAGTCAATAGAGAGAGCTAATGAATATAAAATTTCTGGTATAACTTACAGACTGACACAAGGTAACTATTGGATATTAACTGGATAATGGAAAAGTCTATAGAGAGAGCTAATGAATATAAACTTCTGGTATAACTTACAGACTGACACAAGGTAACTATTGGATATTAACTGGATAATGGAAAAGTCTATAGAGAGAGCTAATGAATATAAAATTTCTGGTATAACTTACAGACTGACACAAGGTAACTATTGGATATTAACTGGATAATGGAAAAGTCTATAGAGAGAGCTAATGAATATAAAATTTCTGGTATAACTTACAGACTGACACAAGGTAACTATTGGATATTAACTGGATAATGGAAAAGTCTATAGAGAGAGCTAATGAATATAAAATTTCTGGTATAACTTACAGACTGACACAAGGTAACTATTGGATATTAACTGGATAATGGAAAAGTCAATAGAGAGAGCTAATGAATATAAAATTTCTGGTATAACTTACAGACTGACACAAGGTAACTATTGGATATTAACTGGATAATGGAAAAGTCAATAGAGAGAGCTAATGAATATAAAATTTCTGGTATAACTTACAGACTGACACAAGGTAACTATTGGATATTAACTGGATAATGGAAAAGTCTATAGAGAGAGCTAATGAATATAAACTTCTGGTATAACTTACAGACTGACACAAGGTAACTATTGGATATTAACTGGATAATGGAAAAGTCTATAGAGAGAGCTAATGAATATAAAATTTCTGGTATAACTTACAGACTGACACAAGGTAACTATTGGATATTAACTGGATAATGGAAAAGTCTATAGAGAGAGCTAATGAATATAAAATTTCTGGTATAACTTACAGACTGACACAAGGTAACTATTGGGTATTAACTGGATAATGGAAAAGTCTATAGAGAGAGCTAATGAATATAAAATTTCTGGTATAACTTACAGACTGACACAAGGTAACTATTGGATATTAACTGGATAATGGAAAAGTCAATAGAGAGAGCTAATGAATATAAAATTTCTGGTATAACTTACAGACTGACACAAGGTAACTGTTTGATATTAACTGGATAATGGAAAAGTCAATAGAGAGAGCTAATGAATATAAAATTTCTGGTATAACTTACAGACTGACACAAGGTAACTATTGGATATTAACTGGATAATGGAAAAGTCTATAGAGAGAGCTAATGAATATAAAATTTCTGGTATAACTTACAGACTGACACAAGGTAACTATTGGATATTAACTGGATAATGGAAAAGTCTATAGAGAGAGCTAATGAATATAAAATTTCTGGTATAACTTACAGACTGACACAAGGTAACTATTGGATATTAACTGGATAATGGAAAAGTCTATAGAGAGAGCTAATGAATATAAAATTTCTGGTATAACTTACAGACTGACACAAGGTAACTATTGGATATTAACTGGATAATGGAAAAGTCAATAGAGAGAGCTAATGAATATAAAATTTCTGGTATAACTTACAGACTGACACAAGGTAACTATTGGATATTAACTGGATAATGGAAAAGTCAATAGAGAGAGCTAATGAATATAAAATTTCTGGTATAACTTACAGACTGACACAAGGTAACTATTGGATATTAACTGGATAATGGAAAAGTCTATAGAGAGAGCTAATGAATATAAACTTCTGGTATAACTTACAGACTGACACAAGGTAACTATTGGATATTAACTGGATAATGGAAAAGTCTATAGAGAGAGCTAATGAATATAAAATTTCTGGTATAACTTACAGACTGACACAAGGTAACTATTGGATATTAACTGGATAATGGAAAAGTCTATAGAGAGAGCTAATGAATATAAAATTTCTGGTATAACTTACAGACTGACACAAGGTAACTATTGGATATTAACTGGATAATGGAAAAGTCTATAGAGAGAGCTAATGAATATAAAATTTCTGGTATAACTTACAGACTGACACAAGGTAACTATTGGATATTAACTGGATAATGGAAAAGTCAATAGAGAGAGCTAATGAATATAAAATTTCTGGTATAACTTACAGACTGACACAAGGTAACTGTTTGATATTAACTGGATAATGGAAAAGTCAATAGAGAGAGCTAATGAATATAAAATTTCTGGTATAACTTACAGACTGACACAAGGTAACTATTGGATATTAACTGGATAATGGAAAAGTCAATAGAGAGAGCTAATGAATATAAAATTTCTGGTATAACTTACAGACTGACACAAGGTAACTGTTTGATATTAACTGGATAATGGAAAAGTCTATAGAGAGAGCTAATGAATATAAAATTTCTGGTATAACTTACAGACTGACACAAGGTAACTATTGGATATTAACTGGATAATGGAAAAGTCTATAGAGAGAGCTAATGAATATAAAATTTCTGGTATAACTTACAGACTGACACAAGGTAACTGTTTGATATTAACTGGATAATGGAAAAGTCAATAGAGAGAGCTAATGAATATAAAATTTCTGGTATAACTTACAGACTGACACAAGGTAACTATTGGATATTAACTGGATAATGGAAAAGTCAATAGAGAGAGCTAATGAATATAAAATTTCTGGTATAACTTACAGACTGACACAAGGTAACTATTGGATATTAACTGGATAATGGAAAAGTCTATAGAGAGAGCTAATGAATATAAACTTCTGGTATAACTTACAGACTGACACAAGGTAACTATTGGATATTAACTGGATAATGGAAAAGTCAATAGAGAGAGCTAATGAATATAAAATTTCTGGTATAACTTACAGACTGACACAAGGTAACTATTGGATATTAACTGGATAATGGAAAAGTCAATAGAGAGAGCTAATGAATATAAAATTTCTGGTATAACTTACAGACTGACACAAGGTAACTATTGGATATTAACTGGATAATGGAAAAGTCTATAGAGAGAGCTAATGAATATAAACTTCTGGTATAACTTACAGACTGACACAAGGTAACTATTGGATATTAACTGGATAATGGAAAAGTCTATAGAGAGAGCTAATGAATATAAAATTTCTGGTATAACTTACAGACTGACACAAGGTAACTATTGGATATTAACTGGATAATGGAAAAGTCAATAGAGAGAGCTAATGAATATAAAATTTCTGGTATAACTTACAGACTGACACAAGGTAACTATTGGATATTAACTGGATAATGGAAAAGTCAATAGAGAGAGCTAATGAATATAAAATTTCTGGTATAACTTACAGACTGACACAAGGTAACTATTGGATATTAACTGGATAATGGAAAAGTCAATAGAGAGAGCTAATGAATATAAAATTTCTGGTATAACTTACAGACTGACACAAGGTAACTGTTGGATATTAACTGGATAATGAAAAAGTCTATAGAGAGAGCTAATGAATATAAACTTCTGGTATAACTTACAGACTGACACAAGGTAACTATTGGATATTAACTGGATAATGGAAAAGTCTATAGAGAGAGCTAATGAATATAAAATTTCTGGTATAACTTACAGACTGACACAAGGTAACTGTTGGATATTAACTGGATAATGGAAAAGTCTATAGAGAGAGCTAATGAATATAAAATTTCTGGTATAACTTACAGACTGACACAAGGTAACTATTGGATATTAACTGGATAATGGAAAAGTCTATAGAGAGAGCTAATGAATATAAAATTTCTGGTATAACTTACAGACTGACACAAGGTAACTTTTGGATATTAACTGGATAATGGAAAAGTCTATAGAGAGAGCTAATGAATATAAAATTTCTGGTATAACTTACAGACTGACACAAGGTAACTATTGGATATTAACTGGATAATGGAAAAGTCTATAGAGAGAGCTAATGAATATAAAATTTCTGGTATAACTTACAGACTGACACAAGGTAACTGTTGGATATTAACTGGATAATGGAAAAGTCTATAGAGAGAGCTAATGAATATAAAATTTCTGGTATAACTTACAGACTGACACAAGGTAACTATTGGATATTAACTGGATAATGGAAAAGTCTATAGAGAGAGCTAATGAATTTAAAATTTCTGGTATAACTTACAGACTGACACAAGGTAAAGCTCCGGTCATAACAGATTGTACAATTTTTTTGTCATGGAAGATCTATTTAATAGTTGTCCTGCAAAATGTTTCGAGTGGTCACATCAGCTTTGACATTCCACATGGCTACAGGACAGAAAAAAAAATGTAATTGTACTGTCATGGGTTTGTCACAAGTCGGTTGTGTGACTGTCATCTGGAAATATTGAGTTGTTTGTGTCTATGATTTTAGGTTTTCATGTCATGGGATGCACGTGTTACTGTTGTGTTACTGTCTTGCAATTGTTGTGCCACTGTCATACAACTGTCGCACAACAGTCTTAGGTCACTCGCACATTTGACTCCGAACAACTAGTGATATAAAGAAGGCCCGATCTATTGGGTTAGTGATGTGAGGGGCGACTCTCAGCAAAAGTTCTTGAAATATGCCAGGCTCAATCGCCTTGAATTCAACAAAATCACTGGGAGATGTCTGCTTCAACTCTTGTATCAGTGTACTATACTGCCTAAACATAAGGCGCAGTTTGATCCATGGCCTAACCTATCAACGTCGGCGTTTTGCTGGTTCCTATGCTGTTCGCGGGCTAGAATCAACGCTAACAGGACCATATTTTGCTCTTGTTGGATTCCAATAAGGCACCTATTTAGCAGGGCCAATTGTAATCATTCTGATGGAATAACCACCCTCTTTAAACGGCAGACTGTATGTTTTTTCCAAACATTCATTCCCATGCAACAGTTGTACGAATATTTTTTTTCAAAATGGTTTATGTTTGTAACCACGACAATGTGTTAATCGCACAACAGTCCCACAACTGGTTAGACACTCTCACAATAGTCACAAGACAGTGATACGACAAATAATGGTAGATAAAAAAAGACGCATGTCCAAATTTTGCTTCACCACAGTGCCACGATGCACAAAATATGGTGCAACTGTTGTAAGATGATCACAGATGACCCACGATTTGACAAAACTTCATGTTGTGGAGCTGCATAGATGTGTTGTGGGTTCGTTGTGATCAGGGCTTAACTGTTGGGATACTTACTGGGAGAGACTTTATCTTCATTAAATGGAGGACTGTATCAAACAGTGTATTTTGAACTCCTACTTATAATCTTGAATATTTTTAAAGGTGTAATACCACCAAATCATGGTACTTTACATCTGGTTGTATACGAAAGTAGGCCTAAAAAAAATATTCCCTTGAATTTGACAGTTGTTGGTTATTAATCCTACATTTTATTGCAGTAAAAACATTTCTGTGTCATACACATGTTTTTAGGTACTTAATTTGAAACAAAGATAAATTCTGCACATTTTTTTTAAAAGTACAAATTTAACAAAGACTAATAGGGGAAAATCAATGGTGGTATTACACCTGAAATGGGAGAAAGAATAATTGTATTATTTATTCATAATTTAATAATATACCAGTATGATAAAAAATGAAGATATTGCAATAAGAAATACAGTTTAATAACACTGTCAAATGATAATCCAAAGTTATTACATTCTCATCTTATTTTTTTTTATTAATCTAGTTTACCATGAAAACTTAAATCTTAGCACCAGTACACATGATAATTGTGAAACCATTTTTTTTTTATTGTATGCCAGATTATTATTTTAGCACCTAATATCATGGCATTGACTTCTCAAGTTTGTTTATTTTAACTAGTTTACCATGAAGTTGTTGTCACATAACTTTATTGCCCCCCTCCCCTTTTCCACCACATTTTATGGTTCATTAAACATGAATACATGAATACAGTGTGAGTGCAGCATGGTATCCTTTGGACTAAAGTTTTACTACTACATGTACTTTAAGACTTAAATTAGATAATTTTTATTTCATTATTTCAGGTGTAGTAAAAAGAATTATTCCAGCAGTAGCCTCAACAAACGCAGTTATTGCAGGTATTAATATATGGATATTTGTTTCAAGATTTGCATCTAAAAACCTTATATGAAAACACAAGCAACATTTTATTTTGCTTTTTTTAGTACATTAAATATCCTTGTATGCCCTAGGAAGTGTTAAAACAGCAGTCTTAATTATAATTAGCCTGTTATTTACTTTGAGTAATTAGTGAACTATATTTGTTATGGAGCATGTTTTAACTTTGTGAGGCATACATGCAAAGGGTATGTGACACAAAGGATTCTCATAAAACACTGTGACATAGAGTATTAAAGGAATTGCTAATTCAAAGCCTAATTTCAATGAATAAATAAATCATGCTTTCCCACACTAATATTTTCATCCGACATTTCTGACACTGTTTTATGGTCTACATCATGCTTTCTTGCTAAAGTCAAAGTCTCTTTCCTTTAAACATAAATCTTTCTTGCTTGTGTCAGTGTCTTTGTGACTTTGGAGAATTGGTTAAAAGTAGGAAGCTATTTTACTTACAGTATTAAGTCCTTAGAACAAATTCAAGATTTAATCAAATGGAGAATGGAAATGGGGAATGTGTCAAAGGGACCACAACCCGGCCATAGAGCAGACAACAGCCGAAATCCACCAATGGGTCTTCAATCTAGCGAGAAACACCAGCACCTGAGGAGTCCTTCAGCTGGCCCCTTAACATATGCATACTAGTTCAGTGATAATGGATGTCATACTAAACTCCAAATTATACACAAGAAACTAAAATTAAAAATCATACCAGACTAACAATGGTCACCTGACCTTGACCTTATTTCATTTATCCATTGATTAAAATAGTCTTCTTGATCCTTTTTAGAAGAACTTAACCTTAAAGAGTGTAAACATGATATTCTGTTATAGGAGATAATGTTTATATATCTAAATATGTATCTTTATTATGGAAACCCAAAGTACAATGGTATAGAGACATTTCTATGTGTACTTAATTATCTTCACTAATTGGTCTTTCCATGTTAAATTGAATTGAAAATAACAACAGAATAAAACTTCAGGAACACAAATCACAAGCTCAAAATCAATTGAAAATGGGAATGAAAGATTAAACAAATGAAAAAAGACTTTTCAAGGGAAAGTAATTAGTTAAACTAGATTTTAAGATGTATAGATCAAGTTATTCATGATAATGTATTACAAGAAAATTTATAACCCATAAGTTATGAATAAGACTATGAAAAATGATGTATGTAGAAATGAAATGAAAATATGGAAAGCAGAAGAAGTGGTAATACCTTTGATATATTATTCATTTTTCAGCTGCCTGTTCAACAGAAGTATTTAAACTTGCAACAAGGTAAATATTTGTATTTAGATACAACAGCTGGTATTTTTTAAGGTTAAAAATTATAGGGTTAAACTTAAAGTCTTCTGTTTATATACAAGAAAAAATGTTCTTTCTAAAAAAAATCTTAAAGTTTACACTTTAGTTTAACTGGCCTTACTTGTCATTGCAACCTTTTTTCTATTTTTGCTACAACAAAAAAAAACTTATTACAGGTCATCTGCTATAAAGCAAAGAGAAATATTGTATCTATCTTCATCACACAATGTATACTGTGGTGGAATCTTTATCTCAAGGTCACCTGTTAAGCATGAAGAAATATTGTATCTGCCCTCATCACACAATATATTGTGGTGGAATCTTTATCTCAAGGTCACCTGTTAAGCATGAAGAAATATTGTATCTATCCTCATCACAAGATACATTGTGGTGGAATCTTTATCTCAAGGTCATCTGTTAAGCATGGAGAAATATTGTATCTTTCTTCATTACACAATGTATACTGTGGTGGAATCTTTATCTCAAGGTCATCTGTTAAGCATGAAGAAATATTGTATCTGCCCTCATCAAACGGTATATTGTGGTGGGATCTGTTTCTCTCAAGGTCATCTGTTAAGCATGAAGAAATATTGTATCTGCCCTCATCACAAGATACATTGTGGTGGGATCTGTTTCTCTCAAGGTCATCTGTTAAGCATGAAGAAATATTGTATCTGCCCTCATCACAAGATTCAATGTGGTGGGATCTGTTTCTCTCAAGGTCATCTGTTAAGCATGAAGAAATATTGTATCTATCCTCATCACAAGATTCATTGTGGTGAAATCTTTATCTCAAGGTCATCTGTTAAGCATGGAGAAATATTGTATCTGTCTTCATTACACAATGTATACTGTGGTGGAATCTTTATCTCAAGGTCATCTGTTAAGCATGAAGAAATATTGTATCTGCCCTCATCAAACGGTATATTGTGGTGGGATCTGTTTCTCTCAAGGTCATCTGTTAAGCATATAGAAATATTGTATCTGCCCTCATCACAAGATACATTGTGGTGAAATCTGTTTCTCTCAAGGTCATCTGTTAAGCATGAAGAAATATTGTATCTGCCCTCATCACAAGATACATTGTGGTGGGATCTGTTTCTCTCAAGGTCATCTGTTAAGCATGAAGAAATATTGTATCTGCCCTCATCACAAGATTCAATGTGGTGGGATCTGTTTCTCTCAAGGTCATCTGTTAAGCATGAAGAAATATTGTATCTGCCCTCATCACAAGATACATTGTGGTGGGATCTGTTTATCTCAAGGTCATCTGTTAAGCTTATAGAAATATTGTATCTGCCCTCATCAAACGATATATTGTGGTGGGATCTGTTTCTCTCAAGGTCATCTGTTAAGCATGAAGAAATATTGTATCTTCCCTCATCAAAAGATATATTGTGGTGGGATCTGTTTCTCTCAAGGTCATCTGTTAAGCATTAAGAAATATTGTATCTGCCATCATCAAACGGTATATTGTGGTGGGATCTGTTTCTCTCAAGGTCATCTGTTAAGCATGGAGAAATATTGTATAGATCTGCCCTTATCAAATGATATATTGTGGTTGGATCTGTTTCTCTCAAGGTCATCTGTTAAGCATGGAGAAATATTGTATCTGCCCTGTTAAACGATATACTGTGGTGGGATCTGTTTCTCTCAAGGTCATCTGTTAAGCATGGAGAAATATTGTATCTGCCCTCATTACATGATATACTATGGTAGAGTCTGTTTCTCTCAAGGTCATCTGTTAAACATAAAGACATATTGTATCTGTCCTCATTACATGATATACTATGGTGAATCATTTTCTTTATTGAATTTTAGACCAAATTCAATTGTATGAAGGCAACTTTTATCTTCCTTCTTATAAGTCTCCTTTAACATGTTAAAGAAATATTGTATCTGCCCTCATCACAAGATACATTGTGGTGGGATCTGTTTCTCTCAAGGTCATCTTTTAAGCATGAAGAAATATTGTATCTGTCCTCATCACAAGCTTCAATGTGGTGGGATCTGTTTCTCTCAAGGTCATCTGTTAAGCATGAAGAAATATTGTATCTGCCCTCATCACAAGATACATTGTGGTGGGATCTGTTTCTCTCAAAGTCATCTGTTAAGCATGTAGAAATATTGTATCTGCCCTCATCAAATGATATATTGTGGTGGGATCTGTTTCTCTCAAGGTCATCTGTTAAGCATGAAGAAATATTGTATCTTCCCTCATCAAAAGATACATTGTGGTGGGATCTGTTTCTCTCAAGGTCATCTGTTAAGCATGAAGAAATATTGTATCTTCCCTCATCAAAAGATATATTGTGGTGGGATCTGTTTCTCTCAAGGTCATCTATTAAGAATTAAGAAATATTGTATCTGCCCTCATCACAAGATACATTGTGGTGGGATCTGTTTCTCTCAAGGTCATCTGTTAAGCATGGAGAAATATTGTATCTGCCCTCATCACAAGATTCAATGTGGTGGGATCTGTTTCTCTCAAGGTCATCTGTTAAGCATGGAGAAATATTGTATCTGCCCTCATCACAAGATACATTGTGGTGGGATCTGTTTCTCTCAAGGTCATCTGTTAAGCATGGAGAAATATTGTATAGATCTGCCCTTATCAAATGATATATTGTGGTTGGATCTGTTTCTCTCAAGGTCATCTGTTAAGCATGGAGAAATATTGTATCTGCCCTGTTAAACGATATACTGTGGTGGGATCTGTTTCTCTCAAGGTCATCTGTTAAGCATGGAGAAATATTGTATCTGCCCTCATTACATGACATACTTTGGTAGAGTCTGTTTCTCTCAAGGTCATCTGTTAAACATAAAGACATATTGAATCTGTCCTCATTACATGATATACTATGGTGAATCATTTTCTCTATTGAATTTTAGACCAAATTCAATTGTATGAAGGCAACTTTTATCTTCCTTCTTATAAGTCTCCTTAAACATGTTAAAGGTCCTTTTTTGTTATTTAATGTATTCAGCAGAGTTACTTTTTTTTTAACTTAGCAAAAACCAAATCTGGGGAAAGCAAGAAAATTTTACTCCATCATTGAATTTGAACAAATGAGATCAAGCAAATCACATTTTGAAAATGAGACCAATCATACGAAGAAAGCATAGATCAGCTTCAGTTTGAGAAAATCTTTAATTTGTTATAATTCAGATTCACTTATAATTTTTCAGTTGCTGTTTACCCCTGAATAATTACATGAACTTTAGTGATATTGATGGTATATATACATATGCCTTTGAGGCCATGAAAAAGGTATGTAGTAACTTTATATAGTCACTAAAACATTGCTTACTTGATAAAGGTTATAGTGAGAGATATGATGAACCAGTGAACCATTTTGCAATGCAGTCAAGTAAATTATATATACATGTTGTACATATGGTTGGTTTTTTAGCTCACCTGGCCCATTGGGCCAAGTGAGCTTTTCTCATCACTTGGCGTCCGTCGTCTGTCGTCCCTCGTCGTCCGGTGTTAGCTTTTACAAAAATCTTCTCCTCTGAAACTACTGGGCCAAATTGAACCAAACTTGGCCACAATCATCATTGAGGTATCTTGTTTAAAAAATGTGTGGCGTGACCTGGTTAACCAACCAAGATGGCCGCCACGGCTAAAAATAGAACATAGGGGTAAAATGCAGTTTTTGGCTTAAATCTCAAAAACCAAAGCATTTAGAGGAAATCTGACATTGGGTAAAAATGTTTATCAGGTCAAGATCTATCTGCCCTGAAATTTTCAGATGAATCGGTCAACCCGTTGTTGGGTTGCTGCCCCTGAATTGGTAATTTTAAGGAAATTTTGCTGTTTTTGGTTATTATCTTGAATATTATTATAGATAGAGATAAACTGTAAACAGCAATAATGTTCAGCAAAGTTAGATTTACAAATAAGTCAACATGACCTAAATGGTCAATTGACTTGTTTAGGAGTTATTGCCCTTTATAGTAAATTTTTAACCATTTTTCGTAAATTAAATTAATCTTTTACAAAAATCTTCTCCTCTAAAACTACTGGGCCAAATTAATCCAAACTTGGCAATAATCATCTTTGGGGTATCTAGTTTAAAAAATGTGTGGCATGACCCAGTCAACCAACCAAGATGGCTGCCACGGGTAAAAATAGAACATGGGAGTAAAATGCAGTTTTTGGCTTATAACTCAAAAACCAAAGCAATTAGAGCAAATCTGACATGTGATATAATAATTATCAGGTAAAGATCTATCTGCCCTGAAATTTTCAGACGAATTGGACAACCCATTGTTGGGTTGCTGCACCTGAATTGGTAATTTTGAGGAAATTTTGCTGTTTTTGGTTATTATTTTGAATATTATTATAGATAGAGATAAACTGTAAACAGCAATTATGTTCAGCAAAGTAAGATTTACAAATAAGTCAACATGACCGAAATAGTCAGTTGACCCCTTTAGGAGTTATTGCCCTTTATAGTCAATTTTTAACAATTTTTCGTAAATCTTAGTTATCTTTTACAAAAATCTTCTCCTCTGAAACTACTGGGCCAAATTAATCCAAAATTGGCAACAATCATCTTTGGGGTATCTAGTTTGTAAAATGTGTGGCATGACCTGGTCAACCAATCAAGATGGCTGCCACAGCTAAAAATAGAACATAGGGGTAAAATGCAGTTTTTGGCTTATAACTCAAAAACCAAAGCATTTAGAGGAATTCTGATAAGGGGTAAAATTGTTTGTCAGATCAAGATCTACCTGCCCTGTAATTTTCAGATAAATCTGACAACCCTTTGCTGGGTTGCTGCCCCTGAATGGGTAATTTTAAGGAACTTTTGCTGTTTTGGGTTATTATCTTGAATATTATTACAGATAGAGATAAACTGTAAAGAGCAATAATGTTCAGCAAAGTAAGATTTACAAATAAGTCACATCAAATTTGTAAATTTTTATTAACATTTTCCACTGAAACTACTGGGCCAAGTTCATTATAGATAGAGATAATTGTAAGCAGCAAGACTGTTTAGTAAAGTAAGATTTACAAACACATCACCATCACCAAAACACAATTTTGTCATGAATCCATCTGCTTCCTTTGTTTAATATTCACATAGACCAAGGTGAGCGACACAGGCTCTTTAGAGCCTCTAGTTTTTTATATACAAGACTTACAGATAAAGATCATAATGATATTGGTAGTGTTTTTAATCATTGTATCTGGTATGTTCTGGAGTGTTTAATCATTGTATCTGGTATGTTCTGGAGTGTTAATCAGTTTGCTAATTTACAGTGAAGAAAGACGGAATTAGGGTTTTTTCTTAATCATACAATCAAATTCTGTACATTTGTTTTACTCTAGGATTTGCTCTGGATTGTTATTTCTTGATCTATATTTGTCTTTGCTGTTAGAAATCCAATCTTTTCAATAATAGAGTTGGCTGATATGATTATGTTTTTGGAGGTGTAGTATGTTTGAGCTGACTTTTTACTAAGAAATTGTGATTGCTTCTTTTTTTTCTATTGTGTTTTTACCTGGCTGTTAAAATACTTTTCTGTTCTGATTTGTAGATTATGGACAAGTTGAAGGGGACTACACATTTTTAGCTCACCTGGCCCAAGTGAGCTTTTTCATCACTTGGCGTCCGGCGTTCATCGTCAATGTCGTCCGTCATTAGCTTTTACAAAAATCTTCTCCTCTGAAACTACTGGGCCAAATAAAACTAAACTTGGCCACAATCATCATTGGGGTATCTAGTTTAAAAGATGTGTCCAGTGAATCTGCCAACCAACCAAGATGGCCGCCATGGCTAAAAATAGAACATAGGGGTAAAATGCAGTTTTTGGCTTATAACTCAAAAACCAAAGCATTTAGAGCAAATCTGACATCGGGTAAAATTGTTTATCAGGTCAAGATCTTTCTGCCCTGAAATTTTCAGATGAATCGGACAATTTTTTGTTGGGTTGCTGCCCTGAATTGGTAATTTTAAGGAAATTTTGCTGTTTTTGGTTATTATCTTGAATATTGTTATAGATAGAGATAAACTGTAAACAGCAATAATGTTCAGCAAAGTAAGATTTACAAATAGGTCAACATGACCAAAATGGTCAATTGACCCCCTAAGGAGTTATTGTCCTTTATAGTCAATTTTTAACAATTTTCATAAAATTTGTAAATTTTTACTAACATTTTCCACTGAAACTACTGGGCCAAGTTCATTCTAGATATAGATAATTATAAATTGCAAGAATGTTCAGTAAAGTAAGATGTACAAACACATCACCATTACCAAAACACAATTTTGTCATGAATCCATCTGCTTCCTTTCTTAAATACTCACATATACTTAGGTGAGCGACACAGGCTCTTTAGAGCCTCTAGTTTTGCTATGCTTCAGTATATTGATTTGAAGTTTGTATATAGTTTAACCATGACAAATTACAGATCATTTTCAAATTTATTTTCAGTCTGATGATTTTGTGCAGAGTTATGGTCCCTGGACTTAGAAATGCATGCACATATTCAGTTCTCCACATTTGTTTTTTTTAGACTTGAAAATATTACTTTGATATTTGATATAGTTTAACTATCATATGACAAGCTATAGATCAAGTTCTAATTTTGTTAATTAACAGAAAAATTCAGATTTCACATAATTTTATTTACTATTACAGAAAAATTCACATCGGAGGCAATATTGAATATGGAATCCTGTTTTGTATTTTAAGTACTGATTGAGTCGTTATATGCATGCACTTCTAATCAGCTTTCTTAAAATTATATAAAACACCATTGAAGCATTATTGAAATCAAAAGAATTTTTACAATCTGTCTACTTTCTGTTAATTTGTTGTGACATGTCAAGTGTTTGAGAACAAATAATATTTAATTAATTTATTTGTTGTGACATGTCAAGTTTCATAGGACATATAATATTTCATTCATTTATTTGTTGTGACATGTCAGGTGTTTGAGAACACAGAATATTTCATTAATTTATTTGTTGTGACATGTCAATTGCAAGTGTTTGAGGATACAGAATTTATTCATTCATTTGTTCTGAAATGTCTAGTGTTATATGACATATAATATTTCATTCATTTATTTGTTGTGACATGTCAAGTGTTTGATGACACAGTATATTTATTTCATTTATTTGTTGTGACATGTCAGGTTTAATAAGACATATAATATTTCATTCATTTACCAAGTACATGCCTGTACCAAGTCAGGAATATGACAGTTGCTATCCATTCGTTTGATGTGTTTGGACTTTTGATTTTGCCTTTTGATTTTGGATTTTCCTTTTTGAATTTTCCTCGGAGTTCAGTATTTTTGTGTTTTTACTTTTTATTTGTTGTGACATGTCAAGTATTTGAGGACACAGAATATTTCATTCATTTATTCGTTGTGACATGTCAAGTATTTGAGGACACATACTAATTCATTCATTTATTTGTTGTGACATGTCAAGTATTTGAGGACACAGAATATTTCATTCATTTATTTGTTGTGACATGTCAAGTATTTGAGGACACATAGTAATTCATTCATTTATTTGTTGTGACATGTCAAGTATTTGAGGACATAGAATATTTCATTCATTTTTTTGTTCTGACATGTCAAGTATTTGAGGACACAGAATATTTCATTCATTTATTTGTTGTGACATGTCAAGTATTTGAGGACACAGGATATTTCATTCATTTATTTGTTGTGACATGTCTAGTATTTGAGGACATAGAACATTTAATATATTGAATGATTAATATACATTTACAGGAGGATTGTATAGCCTGTACAAATATACCAAAAGCATTGAAGTTTTCTGATGGTGATAAATTACAAGATATTTTAACCTACCTTATAGATAGTGCTGAGTAGTAAGTATTGGATTGTTTGTGCTTATACATTAATTGATAAGACATGTAAGACAGGTCAATAAAATGATGGAAAACTGTAATTGAGATATTCATTTTAAAAGTTAATGAAAAAAACAAATATATGAATAACATGTAGCTTATTCACAAGAAACTTTAAACAGCAGAAAACACACTGTTCTTGAGTGCTTCAACAGTGTTAAACAATGATCCAGCTTATTCGATCTGACGTAAACTGGCCAACAGGATAAAACCAAGAGTACTAAAAGTGACATAACATAACAACAATTAAACAATCAGTTTAGAAATTGATGGATAGCTCAAACACCTTATATCTGGATTTGATTAGTGGAGGAAGCTTGAGAAAAACCACTGACCTTTGATAGGAAAACTAACAATCCTAGTCAATTTAGATTGGAGTCAAGTACACCTGCATGAGCGGGGTTCGAACTCACAACTTCAGTGTTGACTGGCTAGTGATTGCAGTAGTAACTACTTAGACCATTCAGCCACTGAGACCCTCATTATGTCTTTGCAGATAAATATTGACTAGATAAACATATAAACCCCATGTCAGATTTGCTCTAAATGACTTGGTTTCAGAGTTATAAGCCAAAATCTACATTTTACCCCTATGTTCTATTTTTAGCCATGGTGGCCATCTTAGTTGATTGGCCGGGTCACTGGAAACATTTTTTTAAACTAGATACTCCAATGAAGATTGTGGCTAAGTTTGGTAAAATTTGACTTAGTAGTTTCAGAGGTAAAGATTTTTGTAAAAGACTACAAAAATTACAAAAAAATGGTAAAAATGACTATAAAGAGCAATAACACCCTAAGGGGTCAACTGACCATTTTGATCATGTTGACTTATTTGTAGATCTTACATTGCTGAACATTATTGCTGTTTACAGTTTATCTCTATCTATAATAGTATTCAAGATAATAACCAAAAACTGCAAAATTTCCCTAAAACTTCCAATTCATGGGCAGCAACCGAACAATAGGTTGTTTGATTCATCTGAAAATTTCAGGACAGATAGACCTGATGAATAATTTTACCTCATGTCAGATATGCTCTAAATGCTTTGGTTTCAGAATTATAAGCCAAAATCTTAAGAGCCTCTATTTTTTTCTTCTGGTCTCTGACAAAAATGGCAAAAGGGATACATAGTTGTTCCTTATCCAGTATAGGTATGGGTGACCACAATGGTGTCAACAATTGTTATTTTCTATGAAGTTGATATGCTTAGGTTGGACTAATTCTAGGTTTATTTCACATCCACTCCATGTTCATGATGGGCCTAGGTTGGACCAAGTCCATGTTTATTTGATATCTATTAAGATTCCTGAAGCCTAACCTATGTTTGTTGTTTAACATATTGTATAGTGTTATTCATATGATTCATTTAAAATGTTGTTTTTTTCTTTTAGCCAAATGAAATCTCCAGGAATAACAACGTCACTAAATGGCAAAAATAAAACCTTGTACATGCAGACAGTAAAATCAATAGAAGAAAAAACAAGAGAAAATCTAAAAAAGACATTAAATGGTAAGAAATATTGTGCATAAAGTAAAAGGGTGTGACATCCTTTGGACAGATTTTATATTTATCTTCAGAAAACCTGGAACAATTCATTTCTTTATGATGAAATAATAAACTAAAAATTAGCCTGACTTTTGACCTATTTCACTTTGTTTCAGAGTTATTTTTTATGCCCCCATTTATCACTTATTTATGAGCATTATGTTTTCTGATCTGTGTGTCTGTTTGTTGTCTGTCCATTCATCCGTCTATCCCACTTCATGTTAAAGTTTTTGGTCACGGTAGTTTTTGATGAATTTGAAGTCCAATCATATTGAAATTTACCACACAATGACATGTTCCTTATAATAGGATCTTTCTTAATTTGATACCAATTAAAATGAAATTAAGAGATTATATCCCATTTTCACTGTCCACTGAACATGAAAATGATAGTGTGGATGGGGCATCTATGTACTTATAACACATTCTTGTTTAAATTTATACTATAGAGTTACCTATGGAATGTATACACCACAAAACTAGATCTATCAATTCAGTACCAACTAATATTCCAAATACATAAATAAAGAGATTTCTTTGTATTTTCAGAGCTTGGTCTTAGAGATGGACAAGAAGTGTATATAGCAGATCCTACCACACCAAATACAATCACATTTAAACTGACTTTAGGATGTAACATGGAGTAGTTATGATTCTGTTATTACCTTTGGATTCTCTACATTGCTTAATATATTACACTCTAATGTTATCTTCTCAAAATACAAAATTCCATCTTTTTTTGAATAAATCATGGAACATTAGACTAAAATATCCTCTTTTGGATGGCTGCATAATAGTATTTCATCATTTTTATCAACAGCGAAGACTAGATGCAATAATTTGAAAGCTTACATGGTATTGACTTTTGTTGATTTTATTTATTGAATGATTAATAATGTAATTTGCATTTGTTAAAATTAAAAGTCTTCTTTGAATAATGTTCAAAATTTTAAATTGATAAACCAGCAATTTAGTCAATTTCTTGAAATCATATGACTTTCAAAAAATGTTTATATAATAACCAGAAATAGTATTGATAAAAAACAGATACACATAATAAACAAGGTACATGTATTATCATTTTACGATTCTTTTTTTGGATAAATAAATTTGTGAACATATTAGCCACTTTCATATATATAGTACTATGAATAGACATGTTTTGGATGTTACTACAATCTGATTCTAAATTTTAGTGTGGGTAACTTATAATATTATACTTGTACAATTTTTATGAAAATTATTATTTGTGCTTAAAACCTGGTAAATAAGATATTCTGATGTTGATTTTTAGATTCTTGTACTGGGATATTTTTGACTTAAGTACTGGGTTTCAAACCAATATATACTAGAAAAAAGAAGGAAAGCAACAGCAACTTGTGATAGAAAAGAAATATATAAGAATACTACTAAGTTACTGTGTTAACTAATGACAAGTAATAAATAATATTGTGTGACTTTATTATGATAGAAATGTAACAGTAATTGTTACATGGTAAAAAAATACTGTTTTAGTTATGGTTAAGATTTATGGAAAACAAATCATTGAAGAACAAATTAAATCCAAATACTTTTAAAAAATATTTTGTTATTTGTCATTTGCCTTAATAATTAGTTTATTAAAGTTTGCCTGGAAAAAAAGAAGAGTCCTGGACTCACAGTTACAAGAAAGGTAAACAATCAAAAGGATTTGTATCCACTAACTTGGCTTAAGAGTATCCTTCTAGTATTATTTAGGGAATAATTGTCAGATGTTTTATGTTTAACTCATATCTCCATTTGTTCATACCTGTATTAGAAGGTAAATATTTTGGAAAAGGTTTGAAGTTTATTGTAGTTATATATGAGGCTTGTGTTGTATCAAAGCTTCATTAATTTGGTATGTTTTCATAATGATCTTCACCCAGTCTTGATAAATTTGATTACAGCTGTTTCTGAAATCTAGAAAACAAACTCTCTTCATGCTAAAAAAGTTTGCAAGAGTTAGATACAATTGATGTTAATTCATGAGTGCTTTAAAGTGCTTTTTAGGCCCCATTTATCATGTCCTATTTGTGGGCTTATGTTTTCTGGTCTATGCGACAGTTGTCCGTCCATTCATTCTTCTGTTCATCCGTCTGTCCCGTTTCAGGTTAAAGTTTTTGGTCAAGGTAGTTTTCGATGAAGTTGAAGTCCAATCAACTAGAAACTTAGTACATATCTTCCTTATGATATGATTTCTATAATTTTAATGCCAAATTAGAGTTTTTATTCCATTTCTACAGTCTACTAAACATAGAAAATGATAGTGTGGATGGGGCATCTGTGTACCGTTACTGGGGACACATTCTTGTTTTAAATTTTTGTCAGATTCTAAATCTTGTCAAAAGGTATAATTCTGAAAATCAAAGCCAAATAATGGCTTCATCCTGACATTTATAGAAGATATATGGGTTAAGGTCTAAATTATATTCAAAAGGCATTTATTTAATATAAACTGAATATCAACTGAAGTGACAAACAGTATACATATAATGTTCTGACCACTTCTTATAATGTTCTGACCACTACATATAATGTTCTGACCACTTCATATAATGTTCTGACCACTTCTTATAATGTTTGGACCTCTTCTTATAATGTTCTGACCACTACATATAATGTTCTGACCACTTCTTATAATGTTCTGACCACTTCTTATAATGTTCTGACCACTACATATAATGTTCTGACCACTACATATAATGTTCTGACCACTACATATAATGTTCTGACCACTTCTTATAATGTTCTGACCACTACATATAATGTTCTGACCACTACATATAATGTTCTGACCACTACATATAATGTTCTGACCACTTCTTATAATGTTCTGACCACTACATATAATGTTCTGACCACTACATGTAATGTTTGGACCACTTCTTATAATGTTCTGACCACTACATATAATGTTCTGACCACTTCTTATAATGTTCCGACCACTACATATAATGTTCTGACCACTTCTTATAATGTTCTGACCACTACATATAATGTTCTGACCACTACATATAATGTTCTGACCACTTCTTATAATGTTGTGAGCACTGCATATAATGTTCTGACCACTACATATAATGTTCTGACCACTACATATAATGTTCTGACCACTACATATAATGTTCTGACCACTACATATAATGTTCTGACCACTACATATAATGTTCTGACCACTTCTTATAATGTTGTGACCACTACATATAATGTTCTGACCACTACATATAATGTTGTGAGCACTACATATAATGTTCTGACCACTTCTTATAATGTTCTGACCACTTCTTATAATGTTCTGACCACTTCTTATAATGTTCTGACCACTACATATAATGTTCTGACCACTTCTTATAATGTTCTGACCACTTCTTATAATGTTCTGACCACTTCTTATAATGTTCTGACCACTACATATAATGTTCTGACCACTTCTTATAATGTTCTGACCACTTCTTATAATGTTCTGACCACTTCTTATAATGTTCTGACCACAACATATAATGTTCTGACCACTACATATAATGTTCTGACCACTTCTTATAATGTTCTGACCACTACTTATAATGTTCTGACCACTACATATAATGTTCTGACCACTACATATAATGTTCTGACCACTTCTTATAATGTTCTGACCACTTCTTATAATGTTCTGACCACTTCTTATAATGTTCTGACCACTTCTTATAATGTTCTGACCACTACATATAATGTTCTGACCACTACATATAATGTTCTGACCACTTCTTATAATGTTCTGACCTCTTCTTATAATGTTCCGACCACTACATATAATGTTCTGACCACTTCTTATAATGTTTGGACCTCTTCATATAATGTTCTGACCACTTCTTATAATGTTCTGACCACTACATATAATGTTCTGACCACTACATATAATGTTCTGACCACTTCTTATAATGTTCCGACCACTACATATAATGTTCTGACCACTACATATAATGTTCTGACCACTTCTTATAATGTTCCGACCACTACATATAATGTTCTGACCACTACATATAATGTTCTGACCACTTCTTATAATGTTCCGACCACTACATATAATGTTCTGACCACTACATATAATGTTCTGACCACTTCTTATAATGTTGTGAGCACTGCATATAATGTTCTGACCACTACATATAATGTTCTGACCACTACATATAATGTTCTGACCACTTCTTATAATGTTCCGACCACTTCATATAATGTTCTGACCACTACATATAATGTTCTGACCACTTCTTATAATGTTTGGACCTCTTCATATAATGTTCTGACCACTTCTTATAATGTTCTGACCACTTCTTATAATGTTCTGACCACTTCTTATAATGTTCTGACCACTACATATAATGTTCTGACCACTACATATAATGTTCTGACCACTTCTTATAATGTTGTGAGCACTACATATAATGTTCAGACCACTACATATAATGTTGCCACCACTACATGTAATGTTTGGACAACTACATATAATGTTCAAAGCACTGCATTTAATGTTCAGACCACTACAAAAAAATTTGAGACCACTACTTATAATGTTCACTTCACTTTATATAATGTTCTGACCTCTACTTATAATGTTCACTTCACTTTATATAATGTTCTGACCTCTACTTATAATGTTCACTTCACTTTATATAATGTTCTGACCTCTACTTATAATGTTGCCACCACTGCTTATTATGTTCCAACCACCACAGACATTGTTCTGACCACTGCATATAATGTTTTAACTGACAACAGTCTCCCATGAAAGGTTAGACCTCTATCTCCTTTTATTGATGGTTTCTGTACGCACTGCATTGTGTCTTTCCACTACTTTATTGGACCACCGATTGTATCCTGCTGTTGTTGTTACTGACATGTTCAAGTTTTCTGCCATGTCGCTAAATATCTATAATTAAATTCACCTCCATTATCTGTATAAACACCAACTTCAGGTGCACGATAAACGCCAACCCAAATCTGTATTAACTTGTCTAGACTACAATAACTTTATATTCCTTTCTTCTGATGATTTCAGCTGTACTCAATCTTCTGAATAATTCAATTACATGTAGATAATAATAAAAGTTATGGTCAATTTCATGAAGGTCCATTGCCTCAATTTGATTAAAATCATTTGCATATGAAAAGTGAAAAGGCAACCACTGAATTAGATGTTTGAACTTAAGGCAAATTAAACACTTTGTGTAGATATCTTTAAGAATGGTCTTTGTATCAGAAACAACAGAACCAGATCTTTGCAAAAGGGGTTAAAGTTTATCTGACGATGCATGTCCGAACTGCTTGTGCAACTTCATTAAAATCTCCTTTTTCATCTTAAAAGATAATTTTGTATCAATGCACAAAACCTCCTCACTCTCATTTTTGTTTCTGTTCTTATATTGTTTGTCTTTAATGTAGATATACTAGAAGTTAGGTTCACATCCACTAACTGTCCAAACATGGTAATCTTGTCATTGCTGAGATCAATGATAGTGCTTGATCGCTGCAGAGAGGTTATACTTGACAATAACGGTATTTCACAATCCACTACGTCTGTATTCAGTTGAGCACTTAACTGACACAATTAGTGCGGGGATTTTCACTTTCTGATATGAGTATACTGTTTTTCCATCACCAAACTTGAATGGTTTATGATTTTTATAACTTGAATGGTTAATGACTTTCATTACAAGTAATTTGATCACGCCCTGGATCAAGTGATTCTACAAATTCATAAAACCATTCAGAACCACATACTTTCTTAGAAAATGCTATATTAATAAGTGTTGCATTATAGGCTTCACCGACAAACACTGTTAGAGGCTTAAATTCTTGTGCAGAGGATAATAATGTTATATTTACAGTTTCATTTAACTTACCACTCTCATGTTCTGCTAAATTCACATCAAGCTGTTTGTGAGGACAATCCTTGACCCAATGAAATTTGGAATCACATATTATACATCTTGAGACATTACAATTAAAGACGGGATTCATTTTAGTCTTAAGTCTACTAGATTTTGTTTATCTATCACCTCGATTACGAGGGAAATTTCTTCTTGAACTACGACCTCTCTGATCATAGCCAAAATTAACAAAAGCTGATTCTTTTACAATTACAATGCAGTCTAGTTCTTCGGGGATTTTTTTTTTTAGATTTGATGCAAATATCCTATTCAAATCAGATTTCATTGTGTCGAACTTAAGCTCAGAACATGCAGTTGGTGCAAGCTGACGATTACTTTGACTTAATCTATATATATAGCATTGTCCAGAAGTTTAAAAGATAGAATTTCGTCTGGAAGTTCCATATCATATTTCTTACATTTATCATAAGTCTGCTCAACCTCAATGATATAATCAGACATGCTTACATCCCCCCTGTGTGGATCTGATCAAATACAGTATAAGCAGCATACGCCTAATCTATTTTATCTTTCTCAAAAGTCTTGTCCAACTCAGTTATCAGCTTATCTACTCCTTCATCATTTAAATCACTGGGAAGTACTTCTCGGGCTACTTCCCTTGGTTTTCCTTGTAACGACGAAGTAAAGCCAAGCCTCTCTTTTTTTTGCGAGATCAGTCACGAGTTGTCACATTTTTACCTCATTTTTCTATTGTTAATAACTTATCTTTGGTCAAACCTGGTGGGTTCTTGTTCCTAGGTACTGTTGCCATCTTTGTTAGCTCTGTTACCATTGTTGATTGACGAATAATGGCATCAATATAAATCAATTGTTCTGGTACCAGTGTTGTATTGCAACTCTAGTTTCCAGTGCATGTCTAAACATGGAGGGAAACTAAATAGTCCATTTTTTCTGATTTTTTTCAGGACTAATTATTTTTGTTTGATTATAGATTTATGCTGAATTGAAACATATATGTATATATATATATATACAACTCGTCTAAACATCAACCCAACAATGTTAGATCTGTAAATTTGCTTTCGCAAATTTTTGGTTCTTCCCTCGCCGGGATTCGAACCCATGCTACTGTGATATCGTGACACCAAATCGCCTGCACTGCAGCCGTCCCGCTAGACCACACGAACACCTGGGCTCTCAAAAAAAAGAGCTTTTGGTGGGCATGTGTTACCTTTCCACGTCAGTTTTAATCTAGCGGCGTACTACAGTACATGATATATAAGGCATGAAGATGTTATTGTTACAGATCAGCTAAATTATCTTTAGTAAAGGATCCTACAAATTAATGTAAGATACAGTCACAGAAAATAATTATATTCATATATATAAGTACGTCTGAGACAGTGACAACCCTACAACAGATGTATCCATCGGATCGCCATCAATGATGGTGATACATGGCTGTGTACATAATGTATATACAACTCGTCTAAACATCAACCCAACAATGTTAGATCTGTAAATTTGCTTTCGCAAATTTTTGGTTCTTCCCTCGCCGGGATTCGAACCCATGCTACTGTGATATCGTGACACCAAATCGCCTGCACTGCAGCCGTCCCGCTAGACCACACGACCACCTGGGCTCTCAAAAAAAGAGCTTTCGCTGGCCATGTGTTACCTTTCCACGTCAGTTTTAATCTAGCGGCATACTACAGTACATGATATATAAGGCATGAAGATGTTATTGTTACAGATCAGCTAAATTATCGCAAATTTTTGGTTCTTCCCTCGCCGGGATTCGAACCCATGCTACTGTGATATCGTGACACCAAATCGCCTGCACTGCAGCCGTCCATAAATTTTAAAAAAAATCCTGCATCTGTTTTTGGGATATCAATCCAGGAAAGAGGAATGATATCATGTTTACTTGAAGTGGTGCGGCCTAGTAAAAACGGCAAACAGAAAGAAGAAAAAAAATGTTTTGACTTCAGGGTTACGTATCTTTTTATTCTTCGTGGCATGACCCACTTTCATTTCAAATAAATCACAATTTCACATTAGTTCATACATGATATGAACATTATTTTTTTTCTATGGTAGCATTTGTTATTTTTTTTATTTTCAAAGATCAGCTGTTTTGCATGTAAGCCTATGGAGCAGTCATTTACAAGACTACAACCTTCTAATCTAATGTCTTTACTATACCAAGTTACATGAACCTGGAAATAATAGAAACAAAATAATAGAAAACACAATAGTTCAACACTACAAAGTGATATACGGATATAAAATCATACATTTAAGCGTATATATATACCCATCAGACAGTTTTCACTTGACCTCAATTTCATTTCATGGATCTGTAAACAAGGTTAAGTTTTGGTGTCAAATCCATATCTCAGATACTATAAGCAATATGTGTAGTATCTTTGGTCATGTTGGTGTATGGAAGGATTGTAAGGTGTACATGTCCAACTGACAGGTGTCATTTGACCTTTACCTCATTTTCAAGGTCAGTGGTTATAGTAAACATTTTGTGTTTTGATCTGATTTTCTTATAATGTACTCAATAGGTCTACTATATTTGGTGTATGGAATGATGGCAAGGTGTAAATGTCCAACTGACAGTAAGGTGTACATATCCCACTGACCGGTGTCATCTGACCATTACATCAATGGTAAGAAGGCAAGACATTTCAGCATGTGGACTCCTGTTATAGTACAACACTAACCATGGTATAATTATTTTCATCATCAAATATAGTCCAAAACGTTTCAAACACACTGAGCTGATATATTTTTTGTTTGTTATATTATTCTTAGATATTACCACCTACCTACCTGTTACCTGTTACCTAGTCTTTATCGGTCGTCCCACTGTCTATATCACTCTGTTCAGCTCTTAATATTATTCCGTATCATGTCTTTGTGACGTCAAATACGTTGACCCACCCTAATAACTTTGACCCGGACATATCAGCGACGTCACAATGTTTGAACCGACGTTAATAACTTTGACCCGAACTTATCAAGTCATCTTTTGTGTGCTGGTGAAACAAAGAAAACACTTCTGAAACACGCAAATATAGCCCGATAAATGGATTATCAGATTATCTGCATATTGATATCGTAAAATATCAGCTGCGAGACATAATATGAAGTTTGTACCGACCGTGCAAGGGCTGTATAGCCAGTCAAGGTCGTTAAAAACTTCCATTTGTTGTTATAATTTATAACAGTAACATATATACAGCATGCGGACTAATCCATCACCATGTAAACGAAGTAATCCATTTATCGGGCTATATTTGCGTGTTTCAGAAGTGTTTTCTTTGTTTCACCAGCACACAAAAGATGACTTGATAAGTTCGGGTCAAAGTTATTAACGTCGGTTCAAACATTGTGACGTCGCTGATATGTCCGGGTCAAAGTTATTAGGGTGGGTCAACGTATTTGACGTCACAAAGACATGATACGGAATAATATTAAGAGCTGAACAGAGTGATATAGACAGTGGGACGACCGATAAAGACTAGGTAACAGGTAACAGGTAGGTAGGTGGTAATATCTAATATAGTAACCACCATTTAATCCTGTGACATGGAGTGGCAATAGTTTTAGTCGGGACATTTAATGGTAGTTCTTTAAATTAAAGGAAATATAGTACATTATTTTGATGATATGGAATTGAAGAATACGATTTGAGGTATAGCGTGGAACAACCACACCGATCTTGTGAAACTTAGTCATTTCGACAGGCCACTCTTTATAATTGTGAGTTACGCTTCAGTGATTCCCTATATGATCAACCATTTTCTCAATTTTTTCTCAAGATAGAAATAGACACACTTACCCTGTGTGCATTTTACAATACTTTATGCAACAGTTCAACTTTATTTGGTAAATAAAATGATAGTTAGCTGTAAATAATTAATGTTTCCGGCATGGTTCATCTGACCTAAGTCTTATCTGAGACTACTATAACACATGTGTTATAGTAGTCTCATGTCTTATGTTGACGAAACGCGCGTCTGGCGTATTTAGTAATAATCCTGGTACCTAAGATAACTATTTACACTACTTGGTCGATGCCACTTCTGGTGGACGTTTCGTCCCCGATGGTATCACCAGCCCAGAAGTCAGCACTTCGGTGTTGACATGAACATTAATTACAAAATGTATGTGGTCATTTTTATAAATTTCCTGTTACAAATTTTTGAATTTTTTGAAGAAAAAAAAAGGATTTTCTTATCCAGGAAAAGATTACCTTATCCGTATTTGGCACATTTTTTTTTATTTTGGGTCCTCAATGCTCTTCAACTTTGAACTTGTTTTACTTTATAACTTGTTTTATCTGAGCGTCACTGATGAGTTTTATGTTGACGAAACGCGCCGGTCTGGCGTATCAAATTATAGTCCTGGTACATTGATAACTATATACTTGACCTTATTTTCATTGTTAATAGGCCAATGTTAAGTTGTCATGGTGAAGTTCGTTTGTAAGAATCAATAAGCAATAAGTCAACTAGTAAAGTTGATGTATGAGCGCTACTGATAAGATTTCAGTGTAATAAGTGTTTAATTTATTTTTTGAATTTACTTTAAAATAAAGATGATTTTATTCGTAAATCATATTTCATATTTGTGTTTTCGTTTTCAAATAGATTTATTACGGAATGTTATTAAGTATGAATTGTACCAAGGAATTGTATATTTAAATATTATGTGTACTATTTATAGGTTAAACAATACTTGGTCATGTTTTATGAAGATTTAAGCCCAAGGCGAAGCCGAGGGCTTAAATCTTCATAAAACATGACCAAGTATTGTCTGACCATTTTAGACAATATTCACACTTTCGAGTGACCTTCCAAATTAGCCTTTCCCATTGTAATATTCAAACATTAAAAAGAGTTCACATTTTATAATGAACCAAAACATAGGTAATCATCAATTCAATGGATGGAATGAAATAGCACTGACGTTGTTTGTGAGGACCGAACGGATAAATTGTTTTTCTTCTGCTTCAGGTAAAATATAATACTAATATATCTTGAGATTTTTCATTTTAAATAGCAACACAATTTTATATAAATCACCTTTTTGAAATTAAGTATGAATTGTACCAAGGAATTGTATATTTAAATATTATGTGTACTATTTATAGGTTAAACAATACTTGGTCATGTTTTATGAAGATTTAAGCCCAAGGCGAAGCCGAGGGCTTAAATCTTCATAAAACATGACCAAGTATTGTCTGACCATTTTAGACAATATTCACACTTTCGAGTGACCTTACAAAATTAGCCTTTCCCATTGTAATATTCAAACATTAAAAAGAGTTCACATTTTATAATGAACCAAAACATAGGTAATCATCAATTCAATGGATGGAATGAAATAGCACTGACGTTGTTTGTGAGGACCGAACGGATAAATTGTTTTTCTTCTGCTTCAGGTAAAATTTAATACTAATATATCTTGAGATTTTTCATTTTAAATAGCAACACAATTTTATATAAATCACCTTTTTGAAATTTTTTTTTTTTTAGAAAGATAAAACTCTGTATAAGCATTTAAATTTAGACTATTCAACGTTAAATGCTTTTTTTTTTATTGATAACTTTTTATGTATTGTGTTTCTCCGTAAAAAAATCCTTTGCTCCATATATCAGCAGCCTGAAATTGTTTTCTTGAAAGAACAAAAATATCCCTCAAATGCCTGGTTTATAATAAATAAATATTATTTTAATTTACATCCTTACCCCCATTGTTTTTGTTTATTCAATATATGTGTACCATTAGAACATTTATGAAAATTTGCAAAATTCAAAATAATTTGTTTTAATCTTTGATCTGTCATCTTTAATCAGTAAGCTCTTTTCCAAGCGAAAATGCCTCAGGTGATTGAATACTTCATTAGTGCAGTTATTAAGAGTTCACTTTCATAATTAACTGACAATGAAAAGTCATTCATGTATAGCATTTCATAGTGCATGGAAAACCAGGTACTATGAAAATAAGAGGGTGGAAAAACTGACTTTTCATTGGACGAGAAGGGGTGAGTATGTTCTAAGCGTATTTTATATTCAAAGACTTTGACGATTAACTAGTTTCGTTTTGATTGTTACTCACTCCTTTTATTTTGATGGTCATTGTGTTAACGCTTGATTTGACTCCACAGTTTCTTCTATTTCATTGGTTCTGTGAACTGTTTATCAATATATATGTTCCTGATAAGTTATATATCTTTTGGCGGTTTATTTCTATTGAAGTCTCACTAAATCATCAATTGTGGATTGGTGTTTAAACCGAACAGACGTTTCATATACATTTACTATTTGCTTTTGGAGGAATTCCACGATTATTTCAGGTCAGATTGCTTACTTACGTATACTTATCTCTTTAGTCATTCTGTCTATTATATCTTATTTTTATGGTATTTGTAGTCAACATTTCGGTGTTGACATGAATATCAATAACGTGGTCATTTTCATATATTTCCTGTTTACAAAACTTTTAATTTTTCGAAAAACTAAGGATTTTCTTATCCCAGGCATAGATTATCATAGCCGTATTTGGCACATCTTTTGGAATTTTGGATTCTCAATGCTCTTCAACTTTGTTTTTGTTTGGTTTATAAATATTTTGATTTGAGCGTCACTGATTAGTCTTATGTAGACGAAACGCGCGTCTGGCGTACTAAATTATAATCCTGGTACCTTTGATAACAATTGATACCACTGGGTCGATGCCACTGCTGGTGGACGTTTCGTCCCCGAGGGTATCATCAGCCCAGTAGTCGACACTTCGGTGTTGACATGAATATCAATAAAGTAGTCATTTTTTTTAAATTTCCTGTTTAATACAAAACTTTGATTTTTTCGAAAAACTAAGGATTTTCTTATCCCAGGCATACATTACCTTAGCCGTTTTTGGCACAACTTTTTGGAATATTGGATCCTCAATGCTCTTCGACTTTGTATTTGTTTGGTTTAATAAATATTTTGATTTGAGCGTCACTGTCGAGTCTTATGTAGACGAAACGCGCGTCTGGCGTACTAAATTATAATCCTGGTACCTTTGATAACTATTGTTTGCGGATTAATCAGTATTTCACGCACGGCTAACTTTCCATTTGTGTATGACTTCGTAGTAAGAATGTACATGTATCCTAGGCTATGATTGATAATATAATGTTGTTAACTACTACATGTATAACAGTATAAGTATTTTTAGACTGGATTTAAACAAAATAGGGCGCAATTGCATTTCTGCCTTTCATGGCAGTAACCTGCAACATTTGATGATCTTTGATTCACCAATTGGTGTACTTAATTTAATATGCACATACCTAGTTTACTTTTAATCTGAGTGCATATAAAATCTATTGTTCACCATGTATAATTGTAAGATGTGATGATCAGGGAAGTTCCACTCAACTATGCCTCACTGAATACAATTTCTCAAGATCGTTAGATTTAACATCAAAATGAAAGGTATACCGTGAATAGATTTCAAGTTTTGTCACTTTAGCAAAAAACTGGTCAACCCAATTTGAAGTAAAGTGCAATAATTGATACATATAATGCTATATAGACATTAGACATAAGACATTATTTTTTATTATACCAATCATGTGCCCCTTTCGGACAAGATACAAAAACATCATAATACAATGATTATATAAACATTAGTGAAATACACAGTATATAGAATATAGCCAATATAACTAGAAAATGTCATTATGCCCTATTTTGCTTAAAATCCAGTCTTAACAAAAATACCGGATGATTTAAACAAAATAGGGCGCAATTGCATTTCTGCCTTTCATGGCAGTAACCTGCAACATTTGATGATCTTTGATTCACCAATTGGTGTACTTAATTTAATATGCACATACCTAGTTTACTTTTAATCTGAGTGCATATAAAATCTATTGTTCACCATGTATAATTGTAAGATGTGATGATCAGGTAAGTTCCACTCAACTATGCCTCACTGAATACAATTTCTCAAGATCGTGAGATTTAACATCAAAATGAAAGGTATACCGTGAATATATTTCAAGTTTTGTCACTTTAGCAAAAAACTGGTCAACCCAATTTGAAGTAAAGTGCAATAATTGATACATATAATGCTATATAGACATTAGACATAAGACATTATTTTTTATTATACCAATCATGTGCCCTTGTCGGACAAGATACAAAAACATCATAATACAATGATTATATAAACATTAGTGAAATACACAGTATATAGAATATAGCCAATATAACTAGAAAATGTCATTATGCCCTATTTTGCTTAAAATCCAGTCTTAACAAAAATACAGGTATACACAACATGTAAAGGGTTCAGTCTTCCCAACCTGTTTAATAATACGAAAAAAAAGTGCACTGCAAATAATTCAGTTAAGTTTTAAAATTTCTAAAACATACCAAGCATGTATTAGAATTTTATTTATCTAGGGCGTAATGGGTCGATCCTTAATAGCACGATGTCAAATGTATTTGTATTTTGGACTACCAGCATAAAATCAATTGTCAATCAGGCAATGAGTGTCCACACTTTTTATAAAACTGAGTAATCTGCTTATTTGAAAAACCTCGGGTAAAAATATATATAGATAAATGTTTAAGTTAAAAATAAATTTCCATTGATATATGCACAGGTATTTGGGGCATGGACCCCCCTTTTTTGGACCTCACTGTTTTTTTTTAAATTTTTTTTTAATTTTCTACAAGAATGTATGGGTAGTAAAAAAGTTATTGCAATCGACTAGCAATGGACATGAATATCAATAAAGTAGTCATTTTTTTTTAATTTCCTGTTTAATACAAAACTTTGATTTTTTCGAAAAACTAAGGATTTTCTTATCCCAGGCATACATTACCTTAGCCGTTTTTGGCACAACTTTTTGGAATATTGGATCCTCAATGCTCTTCGACTTTGTATTTGTTTGGTTTAATAAATATTTTGATTTGAGCGTCACTGTCGAGTCTTATGTAGACGAAACGCGCGTCTGGCGTACTAAATTATAATCCTGGTACCTTTGATAACTATTGTTTGCGGATTAATCAGTATTTCACGCACGACTAACTTTCCATTTGTGTATGACTTCGTAGTAAGAATATACATGTATCCTAGGCTATGATTGATATTATAATGTTGTTAACTACTACATGTATAACAGTATAAGTATTTTTAGACTGGATTTAAACAAAATAGGGCGCAATTGCATTTCTGCCTTTCATGGCAGTAACCTGCAACATTTGATGATCTTTGATTCACCAATTGGTGTACTTAATTTAATATGCACATACCTAGTTTACTTTTAATCTGAGTGCATATAAAATCTATTGTTCACCATGTATAATTGTAAGATGTGATGATCAGGGAAGTTCCACTCAACTATGCCTCACTGAATACAATTTCTCAAGATCGTTAGATTTAACATCAAAATGAAAGGTATACCGTGAATAGATTTCAAGTTTTGTCACTTAAGCAAAAAACTGGTCAACCCAATTTGAAGTAAAGTGCTATAATTGATACATATAATGCTATATAGACATTAGACATAAGACATTATTTTTTTATTATACCAATCATGTGCCCCTTTCGGACAAGATACAAAAACATCATAATACAATGATTATATAAACATTAGTGAAATACACAGTATATAGAATATAGCCAATATAACTAGAAAATGTCATTATGCCCTATTTTGCTTAAAATCCAGTCTTAACAAAAATACCGGATGATTTAAACAAAATAGGGCGCAATTGCATTTCTGCCTTTCATGGCAGTAACCTGCAACATTTGATGATCTTTGATTCACCAATTGGTGTACTTAATTTAATATGCACATACCTCGTTTACTTTTAATCTGAGTGCATATAAAATCTATTGTTCACCATGTATAATTGTAAGATGTGATGATCAGGTAAGTTCCACTCAACTATGCCTCACTGAATACAATTTCTCAAGATCGTGAGATTTAACATCAAAATGAAAGGTATACCGTGAATATATTTCAAGTTTTGTCACTTTAGCAAAAAACTGGTCAACCCAATTTGAAGTAAAGTGCAATAATTGATACATATAATGCTATATAGACATTAGACATAAGACATTATTTTTTATTATACCAATCATGTGCCCTTGTCGGACAAGATACAAAAACATCATAATACAATGATTATATAAACATTAGTGAAATACACAGTATATAAAATATAGCCAATATAACTAGAAAATGTCATTATGCCCTATTTTGCTTAAAATCCAGTCTTAACAAAAATACAGGTATACACAACATGTAAAGGGTTCAGTCTTCCCAACCTGTTTAATAATACGAAAAAAAAGTGCACTGCAAATAATTCAGTTAAGTTTTAAAATTTCTAAAACATACCAAGCATGTATTAGAATTTTATTTATCTAGGGCGTAATGGGTCGATCCTTAATAGCACGATGTCAAATGTATTTGTATTTTGGACTACCAGCATAAAATCAATTGTCAATCAGGCAATGAGTGTCCACACTTTTTATAAAACTGAGTAATCTGCTTATTTGAAAAACCTCGGGTAAAAATATATATAGATAAATGTTTAAGTTAAAAATAAATTTCCATTGATATATGCACAGGTATTTGGGGCATGGACCCCCCTTTTTTGGACCTCACTGTTTTTTTTTAATTTTTTTTTTATTTTCTACAAGAATGTATGGGTAGTAAAAAAGTTATTGTAATCGACTAGCAATGGATTGTTGACACTTGATATATGTTTAATATGCATTGTAGAAAATTGTAAATTTAAAAAAAAAAAAAAACAATTTTTTTTAATGAGGTCCAAAAAAGGGGGGTTCATGCCCCAAATACCTGTGGATGTATATGTCATAATGTGTGAGATTCTGAATGGATGCATGAAAAATACAAAGTTTTGTTTGCAACAGACGGCATGCTTTTTATAGAAAAGCTATTACTTGTACCGAACAGATTTATAACATGTTTACTTGGCCTAGAAAACCGGAAATTAACCCAGAAACTGTTTTCTCTGTTCTCTCGTAGTTTTCGATTAGTTTTCCCGGTGTGTGGGCAGACCAAGTGGTAATAAGGTAAACAATTTCATTCGTTATTTTCTAATTTTTATATTTAATTTTTAAGTAAAATGAAAAACTATATATCTTAGTAAAATACAGAGCTCGAAATGTCATGACATCTCGAGCTCTGTATTATTTTACACACGGAAACCGCACCCACATAATGCACATTGGTCATTGTCTTGACCAGCCTCAGGGCCGGTGCTTTTGGGCATGACCATAGTCTTTTTTTCTTTCCTTACTTTTTATGTACGAATTAGGCAGCATTCATTTGATTTCGGGGGGGGGGGGGGGGGGGGGGGGGAGGGTGAGGGCTATGGATTTTTTTGGAAAAAAAAAGTTTGTTTCCAGTTTTTTGGAGAAAAATAAAATTTTGTTAGCCAGGAATTTCCAAGGGGAGGAGGGGGTCTTTGGACTCACAAACTCGACTTAAACAGTCACAATTCGAACAGAACATTGACTTTAACAGTGCTTATTTGTTTTCAAGGGGGGTTCCTTCGAACCCCTCTGGCTACGGGTATGAACATGGTGGAGGAAGCTGAAGTACATGGAGACACGGGACACATGGCAAGGTCAGACAACCTGTCGAGATATCAGTCATGTCTGTAGATTGATTTCCAGGTCAAATTAGGGGGCAACTTTGTCAAATTTATCTGTCACAGAAAGCTTGATATAGGGATAGTGATATAGCGATGGCAGCCTTAAGGTTCATCATAACAAACGGACAAATATGGCTGTATTTACATGCCAAAAATTACTCTGAATACAGACTTACCTGTTAAGTTAGAAAAGTTTTAATGCCTAGCATCCACTAGATATAAAAAAGTTAAATCCATTTTGTGTTTCAGAAAGATAAAATCTCTTTTGGATTTTGATGGGCATTTTTTTTCCTTCATGCAAAAGGTGTGAAAATTGACTAAGTTGTGGAACAACTATGAGATGCTCCCTCAGGTAAAAAACCGGTTTGTATTGTTTTCATTGTCCTTAATTGACCTGGACACCAGGTATCTTCACAACTATAGGTGAGTTAAAGAGTTTATCTGAGTCAGTGAGTGGACAGTATCAAAGTAATGCAGGTGTTTGTTTATTTTTGCACCTTCTGAAGAACGGAAAAAAAATGCCCAGCAAAAACCAAGAAAGATTTTATCTTTCTTAAACACAAAATACATTTAACTTTTATATATCTAGTGGATGCTAGGCATTAAAACTTTTCAAACAGCACAGGTAAGTCTGTACACAGAGTAGTTTTTGAGGTAAAAATATGGCCATATTTGTCCATTTGTTATGATGAACCTTAACCTTCTTGCTGCCAGAGGGACACATATGTCCATGATTAAATTTATGCAAGCTTCTCATAATTGCTGTATATATCTTTCAATTTAAAGACTTCAGATTAAACAGTGTTATGTTTTTCTCCATTGATGGGTCCCAAATGTAACGGTAATTATTTCAGGTTGTCATACATGTCATATATGGGTTGTTTTCAAAAAATGTCGAATTTTCAGTACACCCATGCTAACTTTTTTATTTCTAATGGAAATTTTAGTTGTAATGGTTTAAATGAAAGCTTGTCAAATTTGTGATTCAGAACATTAATAATAAACACACCTTACATCTATTTTGATAAGATTAAACTGCATTTAAGACCCATTTTGGGGGTATTTGTCTGCGTACAGTGTCAGAAAAACATATTTTAAATGATTTTTTTACGATTTTCTGATCGGCTTGATATCTGCAAAAGGGACTTTTTAAGAACGTTAAATATTACTTTAACGAAAAATCGTAGCTTCTATATCATTGTATGTAACATATTATCTACAAACTAAATCGAATCTGCGTACAGGAGGTTCATGTCTTTCCTGTTACCGCTACTTAAATCAGCCGTTAAATTATTCTCCCTATGAATATTGAATCAGTCAAATTAATGAGTCAATGTTGATCTCAAAAGTACAAAGTAATCTTTACATTTAAAACGCCTCGTTTCTTGAACGACAGTGTAGAGAAAAGAAATTTCAAGACTTTTAGTGAAAAAAATATAGCGTACTTTTTTTCATGTCTATGCTGTTACCACCAATTTTGATTAAATACACCAACAGTATACTTGTAAAAAGTGCAATAACGTGTTGGAAACCAAATTCACAATAGAAAAACATAATCACTTCACCAAAGGGAGTAGTTATTTCACAACAGCAATCAAAAACGAAGAAATTTATCTATCCTGTTATGTCTATCCTGTTACTATGGTTGCTATGGTTACAGTAACAGGATAGACAATTGTAGACAAAAACGTCGTTAATTTTTTTATCTTCACATATAGGTGCAAAACGAATGAAATATTTCGTTGTTTGAAGTCATCTTAAGGTTATAACGTCTTAATCTTCCCAATTAAGCATTCGCAGGTGCAATACTGATATCGGTAACAGGATAGACAAAAAGGTAACAGGATAGACTTTTATATAGTAATATATCAGAAACGTACGTTCCTGTTACCAATGAAATATAGAGAAAAGTAAACTAACTTATGAGGGATTTACTTGATGTTGGGTTTATTTGAAAGGGTGAAAAAATGCCGAACAATATAAATTGCTGTCTTAGACTTGCATTACTGGTGGTAATTTTTACAACCTATGAAACCAATTTTTAGAGGCATTTTTCAGTACAACCTGGAAAATTGGCAAATAATCTATCATATTACAGAAGGAATATATATAGAAGTTTATTCTCTTGAAAACCATCTAATTGTCTACGTAAAACAAGCTTAACATTTTATCTAAACCTTTTCTTAATAACCCAAAATTTCTTTTGAAAATGGTAACAGGATAGACAAAATAATGTACCACCGATCAAAAAATGTTTCAACATATTCTTGTATGACATCATTAAGATTGCATCTTTTAATATGTTGTTCTTAAAGTACTGTTTGTTTTGATTTGCTTATGTAGAGGGTTGTTTAAATAAGTAACTTTTAATATTTTTTTCAATTTCAAAATTCGACATTTTTTGAAAATGACCCATATATCGAAAAATGTCATTGTCATTGCTGGTAGTATGAGGGTTAACTAACTACATAAAAGCTTTATATTTTTGAAGGTGGAAGACCTTGATGCTTCATATTTTATATATTAATGCCTTATGTTACATACTACAAAGTTTCTGTCTGTCATTCATGTCCTTTGTCCATTGTCCTTAACTTTATTTTCATGGTTTTGTGATTGAACAAGGTTAAATAAGTTTTCGTAGTCAAGTCCATATATGAAATAATATATAAGTGGTCATTCATAATTGACAGATACATTTCATGCATGTCCTCAAATAAAGCATATATGTTTCATTTTATTTCAATGCAAAATTCTATATTTAACTACTGGTAAACCCTAATAGACAGGATCTTCTTTTTATTAAGAAAGACTGATTCGTGTCTTGGAATCTGAAAATGGTTGATGTACAATTTTCGAGGGAGGGTGGGATGTCTGCAAAAGGGTTATGTTTTGAACACCTTGGAAAATGGTTGACAATTATGGATGACCCCCTACAGGCCTAAGCAATAGGTTTACCATACTTTATTTGGTCAGTTTATGTGATACTTAAAATAAAGCTTGATATTTAGGACTATCAACATAATGTCAATGGTCAGTAAAGCAGGTCTAGAAACAGTTATTGTCACTTGATTTTTGTTGTCTTCAAATATCATGAATATAGTCCCTAGTGTGGACAGTGTGTTACTTTCTATTATCATTGTATAGTTTTCCCCCAGCCGTAGTGGAGGAGCATTAAGTTTTTCATTTTTCCATCTGTATGTCACAGTCTGTCCATCAATACATGTATGTCATGTATGTTGGAGATGGTTTAAATACTTGAATTTAATTTTATTTGGTCCATGTGCACGATGTGCACACAGTTGCATGCTTTAATAAACCATTTGTTGTGCTGGTTTCAATTTGTACACTTAGTGACTACTGTTCATGTCAACAATTCATTTCACATGTTTCAGTACATTTATATACATTTATTTACTGTTCTTTTTTTTGTAGTTCAAAGTGTGTATTTCTGAAAAAAGTGTAAATTGAATAGATCTATTGTTAGGAAATGTAACAATGTTGTTACTGGAAACCCCTGACTCTACATCTTAAAGCAGTCTATTGTTATTCATAACACATGTAACAATAGTAATTTTTTTATTAGCATGAACATTATAAGAGATAGCTTATATATACATGTTATAGTGATCTCTACAAATTATCACATGGCATAATAGAAATCATATTTGGGGAAATTCCTAAAGTTAAAAAAATATTCATGACATTTAGAAACTATCTGTCTCTTTTGAGCTTGCTGTAATTGTGGTGACTGGCCCCTAAAAAATGGGGGGGGGGGGGGGGGGGGGTCTACATATGATGTCAGTATCATGATAATTGTATGTTAAGCATGTCAAATTGTCATGTTACTAATCTAGACACATCTTTTCCACAGTATATTGGAATTAATAAAATGATGGCGTCTTTCATGTAGGGAAAATGGAAAGGGGGGGGGGTGTACCAATGCATATTGACAACTACATACATGGAGCATTATGTTTTTTAGGCAGCTTGCTTATGCGAGCACCCTGGATTTGTGTTCTACCCAAGCAATGCTGAAATACGTGCCATTGTTATTTTCTAGCTGGATATTATGTTATTTGTAACTTATTGGACAGTTTTTTCATACTTTTCATTCTGGATAACAAAAAAATTGACCAGAAAAAACTTAAATGATCGCCGATTTTCTCAAAAGTTTTGAAGTTGCACATAGGAAGTAGAGCACGTTAGGAATCCTAATGTATTTTATTATCCCTTGAACTTTTGGCTAAGACGTCAAAGAACAAATGTATGATATATTTAATCGCCGAAAATCTCTAAAGACAAGTAGTTTAGATTTCCCAAATTGCAAAAGTCGTAGGAATCTTGTTTGTCGTCAATTATATATTGATATGTAATTCAACTACGTCAGTAGTCTATTAAAATAAGTTCAACTGATCACGTCTTTGGCGGCAATTTTGAATTAGAAGGCAAAATTTTCGTATCTTTTCAATTTGGACACAGAGGTTGCGGTGGTCCGAGGTCTGCGACCTTCCACTTTTAAGCAGTCGGAATTCTTTCTACTGGGTTACTAGCTACGCCCGACATGCCCGACGGACCTTGAAAGAAAATTAAAAAAAATAACTTTCCAAACATTTTTACTATTTAAAGTTTCCTAATAAACGATCTCAAACTTATTTTCATCATTACTATTCGTGACAGCGATGTTCAGTTTGATCAACCGCTAGCTTTTTACAGATAATCGCCGACAAAAAATGTGTAAATCCGAGTGAAATCGTATCTCACTATCTGTCAAACAACATTGAAATAAAATGGCTGCCGCTAAACAATTACAATATCGGATCCGATTCCAGAAGCGGAAAAGGGTAATCCCGGGTTTGGCTGTCATCTAAAAAAATCCAGACAGGTGACAAAATACATCTATGCATGGTAAATAAATATAAACACTAGAATTGAAAACCAAAAGATATATATGTAAAAGAAAGAAAAAGCAGAACATATTTTGTACAAAAATTTAATGTCAAAATCCAATACAATGTCATGAATGTGACACCTGGGAACAGTTAATCTAACAATATATATATGTTCCTGGTAACAATATAAATTTTCTTTAACAGTAATAAATGTTGGTAATCCATGTTAGATGCCTTAAAAATTAGACACATCACTGCAATTTCAAGGGTAATTGTTTTTCTTCTCAATTTTGATGGGTCAGTTAAAATAGCTGGAAGTTTAATATAGTCTTATATAAAAAAAAGATGTGGTATGATTGCCAATGAGACAACTGTCCACAAGAGACCAAAATGGCACAGACATCAACAACTATATCTCATCGTACAGCCTTTAACAATGAGCAAAGCCCATACCACACAGTCACCTATAAAAGGCCCTGATAACACAATGTAAAACAATTCAAACGAGAAAACTAATAACCTTATTTATATAAAATAAAAAAAAATAAAAACAAATATGTAACACATATAAGGGCCCCAATGAACATGGACAAAACTTATACTTAAAGATTTTAGACATGCATATATAAAAAAGAAGATGTGGTATGATTGCCAATGAGACAATTGTCCACAAGAGACCAATATGACACAGACATAAACAACTATAGGTCACCATACAGCCTTCAACAACGATCAAAGCCCATACTGCATAGTCAGCTGTAAAAGGCCCCAATAAGAAAATGTAAAACAATTGAAACGAGAAAACAAACGGCTTATTTATATAAAAAAATGTATGAAAAACAAATATATGTAACACACAAACAAACAACAACCACTGAATTACAGGCTCCTGACTTGGGACAGGCACAAATAGTGCAACTATATATATGCTACCTGAATGTAAGCAAATCTAATGATCTATAGGTGGAGTCCATTGGGCCACTCAACCTCCTCCTGTTTGATAACTTTGAAACAGATGAGATCCCCACCCCTTGACCATATACATTAATGTTTGAGACTAAATAACTAATCAAATGAAATATAGGGGAAGGCCCTAGGGTCACCCCATCCACTATAACTTTAGTTTAAGTGAGTATGAAATTTTGACACAAGGTTTATGACCACAAAAGAAAGGTTGGGATTGATTTTGGGAGTTTTGGTTCCAACAGTTTAGGAATAATAATTTACATGTAGAGGCCCAAAAGAGTCTAAAATTAAACTTTGTTTGATTTCATAAAAAAATGAATTCTTGGACTTCCTTGATATGCTGAATCTAAACATGTAATTAGTCTTAGATTTTTGATTATGGACCCAGTTTTCAAGTTGGTCCAAATCAGGATCCAAAATTATTATACATGTATTAGGTATTGTGCAATAGCAAGAAATTTTCAATTCCACAGTATTCAGCAAAAGCAAGAAATCTTCAATTGCACAGTATTGTGCAATAGCAAGAAATCTTCAATTGTGCAGTATTGTGCAATAGCAAATATTTTCAATTACACAGTATTGCACAATAGCAAGAAGTATCTAATTGTACAATATTGCTCAATGGCAAGAAATTTTCAATTGGAGTCATCTTTCTTTGTCAAGAATAGTAGTTGAATCATTGTTTTATACAACATACAATGTATACTCACTTTTACTACATGTACTACCAACTGCTTAATTAGAACAATCTTTACCATTAAGTGATAACAAGCACTTTTTTTACATTTTTGTCGAGCCTGGAACTTTTGTTGCAGAAAGCTTGACATAGGGATAGTGATCCGGCGGCGGCGGTGTTAGCTCACTTCTTAAAAGCTTTATATTTTAGAAGGTAGAAGACCTGGATGCTTCATACTTTGTATATAGATGCCTCATGTTACGAACTTTCCGTCAGTCACATGTCCAAAGTCCTTGACCTCATTTTCATGATTCAGTGACTACTTGAAAAAAAATTAAGTTTTTTTGTAATGTTAAATTCTCTCTTATTATAAGTAATTAGATAACTATATTTGGTATGTGCAGACCTTGCAAGGTCCTCATGCCTGTCAGACAGTTTTCACTTGACCTCGACCTCAGTTCATGGATCAGTGAACAAGGTTAAGTTTTCGTGGTCAAGTCCATTTTGCAGATACTACATGTATAAGCAATAGGTCGAGTATATTAGGTGTATGGAAGGACTATAAGGTGTACATTTCCAACTGGCAGGTGTCACCTGACCTTGACCTCATTTTTATGGTTCAGTGGTTATAGTTAAGTTTTTGTGTTTTGGTCTGTTTTTCTTATACTATATGCAATAGGTCTACTATATTTGGTGTATGGAATGATTTTCAGGTGTACATGTCTAGCTGACAGGTGTCATCTGACCTTGACCTCATTTTCATGGTTCAGTGGTCAAAGTTAAGTTTTTTAGTTTTGGTCTATTTTTCTAATACTTAGTAACTTTATGCATTAGGTCAACTATATTTGGTATATGGAAATATTTTATGATCTATATGTCGGTTACACAGGTTTCATTTGACCTTGACCTCATTTTCACAGTCCATTGCTAAGTTTGAAGTGTTTGTGTTTTGGTCTGTTTTTCATTATTTATAAGCAATAAGTCAACTATATTTGTAATATTGAAGAATTGTTAGCTGTACATGTCTGCCTGGCATGGTTCATCAGACCTTGACCTCATTTTCATGGTTCATAGATCAATGTTTCATTTTCTTGGTTAATGTTGAGTTTATGTGACAGTTGTAATAAAGCTTTATATTTACGTCTATCAAGATAGTATCAAGGATTAGTAAAGAAGGCGAGACATTTCAGTGTGTGCACTCTTGTAATATTTTATGATGTATTTAAAAAAGTAGTTATTGTTGCAACCTCAATTAGAAATTTGAACTGAGATCAGTTTTGGAATAAGGGAAAGGGGAATGTGAAAAAAATTTTTTGGGGGAGGGGGTTCAATTTTTCTCATTTCAGATTTCATAAATAAAAAGAAAATTTCTTCTAACATTTTTTTGAAAGGATTACTATTCAACAGTATAGTAAATTGCTCAAAGGCAAAACAAAAATTTTAAGTTCATTAGACCACATTCATTCTGTGTCAGAAACCTATGCTGTGTCAACTATTTAATCACAATCCAAATTTAGAGCTGAATCCAGATTAAATGTTGTGTCCATACTTGCCCCAACTGTTCAGGGTTCAACCTCTGCGGTCGTATAACGCTGCGCCCAGTGGAGCATCTGGTTAAAATTATGCCTTGGTTTTTGGTTAACTGCCTACAGCGCTTACAGTGCTTTGATTATTGTAATAAGAATGCATAATCATGATGATACGGCCAACCTTGTTTGACCTATGTTCAACTATGTCAATTTATGTATATTTGTAAAATCAAATCACTTGTCAAAGTTTGAACATATATATACTCAGCCAAAAAAGTTTAGCAACTCTTTTTTAAAAATATTTTTTTAAATATCATTGATATAATCCTTAGTTTTACCTGTAATTCAATCAAAACAGTAATACTTTTTTCCTGGTGATTGATTTCGCGCCATTTCAGCATTGCAGGTGTAATTGGTGTTTTACCTTCTGTAAATGTACTTTTAAAAGATATTAAAAAATTCTTTTTTATTAACGTTCAGAGACACACCATTGGTAAGAAAAACACATTCACCTTTGAAAAAATTGCATGGGGCGTCACCCAAGCCTCCCCGAAAATGACCGTCAGAAAGCTCTTGGAATGGTTGATGCGGAATGAGTGTTGCTGACAATGTGGCTTAATTTAATGTGCATAAGGCAATAGTTTAGAGAGTAACAAACAAATATAGACAAATTGCAACTGCACAGGATAGGTCGATATCTCATAGACCAGGGGAGGAGCGCTACCTTCTCTTTACGTCAACATGTGACAAGTTTTTTTCCAGCCGCAAAAGTAGTGCATGACTAAGGGCAGCTGCTGGTGTGCCTGCCAATCCTTCATTGGTGCTCCTTGGGCATGGCTGAGAAATCTATTTTAAATAACACTATACTCATTTCTGCATCTTGACCCTCACGGGCTCCATACAAAGAATATCCTAACGAATGTGAGTGATAATCATTCATGTTGCTTCTGATGACATGTCATAATTCAATTTTGTTATTATTAAAATTATATGTTGTTAAGTTTTGTAAAAACATGATCAAATAAAATTTCACATTTTTGTTGCTACACTTTCATGACTTTTTTGGCTTAGTATATAAAATTGAGAAAGGAAATGGTGAATGTGTCAAAGCAACAACAACCCGATCATAGAGCAGACAACAGCGGAAGGCTGCCAATGGGTCTTTAATGTAGCAAGAATTCCTGCACCCGTAGGTGTCCTTCAGCTGGCCCCTTAAAAATATGTATACTAGTACAGTGATAATGGACGTCATACTAAACTCCTAATTATACACAAGAAACTAAAATAAAAAATCATACAAGACTAAATACATGAAATATGTATGAAAGTAAGGTTTTCATCTAAAAAATATCCTTTTTTGTCAGCTATAATTTTTCTTAATGATCAAAGAAGACATGAAAATTGATACCAAGAATGCGCTTTCATTTGCTGTGAAAAGTATGGTTGATTATATAAAGAATCACTGAAGCATGACTGCAACAGGCCCCTTCTTAGGCTGTCAATTGGCCTCACTTAGGAAATTTCTGGATCTGCCACTGAAAAGGTCATTGATTCAGAATATCTTAAAGCATTATACAATGGACAGTGATGGACAATTGTCATAAAACAAAACTGAATAAACGACAATTGGAAAGGTGGGAATGAACACTGCAATGATCCCCAAGTTCCTGAATTTGGGAAACCACAACCCAAGGCATCCTTAGAGACGATTGTAAAAGTGAGAGGTTTAGCGCTATAAGACCTGTGATTAGGGACTTTCCGATTTAATTTTCCTTGAAGTTCAGTATTTTTGTGATCCTACTTTTTTCTGGTACAAGTATCTCAAAAACAAGGACACATACCTATTTTTTTTGCTGTAAAAGAACAATTGTCTGTATACAATGTATTATATTATAACTATGTAATTTTTGAGGAGTGAACATCCTTAACATGTTATGTGGTTTTTTTTAAGCTATACAAAGTCAGGATGTACATGATGTAGTTGATAAGGAAGTAATTGAATTATTTAAGTTTATTAAAAGTTATTTTATTTGTAAGAAGGTATATCAGTTTTCTATTTCTTTTCAGACAAGAAAAACAGTAGCCATGTCAGGTAAGACAATATTTAATTTTATGTTATGATACATGCACATCTTTTTTACCTTCCAGGCACCTGAGATGAATCCTGTTATTGGGAGGGGTTTGTGTTGATTATTCGTAAGATTTGTACGTTGTGTTTTGTCATGTTTGTTAACTGCAGTTTTATTTTCCTTGGTTTTTTTTAAAAATTTTCTGAAATTGGCATAGTCATTTTTGTCTTTTGTGGATAGTTGTCTCATTGGCAATCATACCACATCTTTTTTATAGTCAGTTTCTTTTCGACCATGTTGACTTGTGAGTTTGAATATCCTTTTCCATGTCTTTCATCTCTCTCAATGTCTCTTTCTCCTTCCATCAAAATGATCAATATTTTAGATATAAGTATCTCCATATTTAGACATCTAAAGACCACATCGCTGGTCCATATGGATTGTATACATGTTTTTGTTTAATTGTAGGTTTGATTAAACAGAAGCAGTATGACTGGAAAGATTCAAATTTAGCATTGTTTGGATCCGACATTGAAAAGAACGTCAAAAGTAAGATTATTATGTTTTACTAGAAAAAATCCAAAATATTTTTTATTGATTTTATAAATATAATTCAGACTTTTGAGCAATTGTTAACAGATAGATATTGCACTTTTATGTTTTGTGTAAATAATAAAACTATACTACAATTCTGATGTTTTATAATTGTATATAACAGTCACTCATAGAACTTTCTTTTAAGAATGGAACATGCATTCTAAATTTTTATATATTGTGTACTTTTATTTAAATTAATATTATATATATTGCCTTATACTTGTATGTATGTGGTAAGACTAAAATAAGCTATTGAATATAGTTTGTTACAAACACCCTTATTATCATTTTTTTTTTCTTAAAACATTTGACCTGTATTTTTTGCATTAAAACCAACATTTGTTTTGACAGAGGAGTCTGCTGCTACTGAGAAAGCTTGGAAGAATGCTGGCAGGAAGCTTGGAATACAGATCTGGAGAATTGTGGTAAGTTCAGGAGTCTGGCCCCAAGCATAAATGACCTCTATATATCAGGATGTGTTCTTCTAACTTGATTTAGACTAATACCTTGAAATTTGAATATAAATAACGTGAATAAAGAGAATGGTTAATTGGAATGTCTCCTACCTCAGGGTGGACGTTTTACTGGCTTATATATGATGTACAATAGAGAAAAAGAATTGATATAACAGAATTAAGTTATACAAAGCTCAGCAAGAATTAAAAGTTTGCATTGGAACCACGATAATTATTTTGATTGAATAGATCAGTAACACACTTAGATAATGATACATTCATGACATTATTGATATCGTATGATTAGTAATTATATACATTAAGTAGTTGTAAGTAAAAGTGTTTATGTAGGTGTTAACCTTTCTGTGACTTCTGATCTGTATTACACATATCCTATGACTAGACATTGTAATTAATGGTGATTAGGACAAACAAACAATATGTCTACTTCAGGCAAATGTAAAGTTAGAAAACCTTATAAGTTGACAATGATGGATACAACTTAAAAATAAGACTGAAATTTAGAAAGAAGTCAATAAATTAGAACATATGTGGAAGTCATAAAATTGAGAATGGAAATGGGGAATGTATCAAAGAGACAACAACCCGACAATAGAAAAAACATCAGCAGAAGGTCACCAACAGGTCTTCAATGTAACGAGAAATTCCTGCACCCGGAGGCGTCCTTCAGCTGGCCCCTAAACAAATATATACTAGTTTAGTGATAATGAACTCATTTTTATTGAATTATTGAAAATTGATACAAAGACCAATTACCTGCTGTTTTCACCTCTCTTTAATCATACTTACACTTTTTTTTAAATTAAAATGACATTTTTGAATTACATGGTAATTATATAAGTTCAAATTACCATTGCCTAATTTTGGATGAAATTTAAATTATTTTGATATGATTGAAAAAGTTTAACAAAGTTTTAAATGAACACTAGATAAAAACTGACAAGGAAAGGTAACATCTGGCCACCAAAAACTTGATTATTGTGATGCCAAGGTTGTCGTGTGGTCTAGGGCATCAGATACAGTGCAAAGGGGATTTGATGTCACAATATCTCAGTAGCATGAGTTTGAATCCCGGCAAGGGAAGAACAAACCATTTGCGAAAGACAATTTACAGATCTAACATTGTTAGGCCGATGTTTAGAAGACTTATATCATGTATATATATACAAAACGTATTGTCATCATTATATCAACATCACTGCTGGTGATCCGATGGATAAATCTGTTGTAGAGTTGTCCCTGGTTCAGACGTTCTAATACATGAAAAGAGTTCATTTATGTATCATTTAATATTGTATAAGTATTTTTAAATATATATTTAAAATATATATATAAAAAAAAAACAGCTTTGAAATTTTGATATTTTATTGTAGAAATTCAAAGTTGAAGACTGGCCAAGAGAAGAGTATGGCAAGTTTTACAATGGGGACTCATATATCATTTTAAATGTAAGATATAATTAAAACTTTAGTAATATTGATAGTATCTTCTTTTTCTGGGAAGTGCTACTATATTTCAAATTCTTTGGAATGATCACAGAGCATTTCACATAAAAAACAACCTAGAAAGCATGAATATATGTCAGGATGTACTCTGTGAAATGAATAAAAATATATTTACTACATAATTAAAATAAAAATGTGGGGGAGATTGATGAAGTCAAATAAAATTTTCAGATCACTTCATTAGATATCATTGTATAGGAATTGAATTGGAAGAAAATTTAGATATGTTAGTTCAAAATATTTAAGACTCAATATTTGTGAATTTTGACAAATACCCTAGATTTATTTAATTTGTAGGGTTCATATTCTCATTGATTGAGATTTTTATTGAAACTTTTTCATGAATTTAACAAATTCTATTTACCCGGTTACAAGTATATGGAATATTTGTATTTTAGTTCAGGACTTATTTCTCTGGTTCTCTTTACCAAGATCATCAATAAGATTTAAAATACCCTATGACGAAATAATGACCATATTTCATTTTAAAAGCACTTTTAAACTGTAATAAAATGACTTCTGTTTTACATGTTTAATGGGTAAAGTGTTAATTTCCTTAAGGAATCATTTTTGTATCATATAATATTGTATCAAGTATTTTAAAATAAAACTTTACATCTGAGGGGGAATCATTTGTGTCACTTAGAGACAATAAATCTCAAAGAGAGTCTAACATTAACTTTGTTATAACACAGTTACATCAGAGTGGAGTGTGGGGGCATCAATTTGTCAAGTTTATGACAAATGTAAGATTTTGAAATATTTGTCTTGTTTTCTTCCGACTTATCAATGCTTAAGTTGTAGAAAGGAAGTGATTACCAGGACTCAAAATGTATATTTATAGCAAGCAAATTTGATATTATCATTATACAATTATTGACTTTTGATGAGGTTGATAAATAATTGTATCAACTGATATCAAAAGTCAACAATTGCTTTATTATATGACTCTCTCCATGCGAGCCTCAGGATAAAATCTAAACAAAATACTGTCCAATTCATTGTTTGGCAAATTCTGGAAAATCTTCAGGTAGATTTTTCTCTCGTAAATAAGATTTAAATGTCCTCACGCTAGAATCTGTTGAGTATTTTTTGAATCCTTTTCTATCAAAATCTTTTTAATTTCCTCATTATTTAACGATGAAAAGAGTTTTTCAGTAGCTACTTCTGCTGCTCCAGCCATACTGTGTTGCTGGAAACATGTAACTGTCGTCTGTGAGATCGAAACGATTTTATGTCGAGAGCGCTGATTGGTTGATATTTATTCGGTCGTTCAATTAAAAACCATTTTATTTATACATCCCTTAAATAGCTAACAAGAATTCCCTGTTTCTATATTTAGGCACACAGACGCTCTTCCAAATCTTATATTAACCTCTCGTGATTTATGCCGCGGTAAATATAATGTTTTATCAAAGAGGATTTCCTATGCTTTTAGCCAATGAGAAAACAGAAAATTTATAGTCATATAATAATGGGTTCTATTTGACCTTCTAAGACTGAATAATAGATGTTTAGCTAGTTAACAATACCTTATTATTCTAACAGACCTACAAGGAAGAAGATGGAGAAGAGCTATGTTTTGATGTTCACTTTTGGATTGGTCAATACAGTACACAGGTATAATTCTGCACTCTGGTTCATGATTATTAAAAAAGATGGCTAGGCTAGATTAAGGTCCAAAGGATCCAAAATTAAACTAAGTTTGATTTGAACAAAAAATGAATTTTTAGGGTTCTTTGATATGCTGAATCTAAACATGTACTTAGATTTTTGATTATTGGCCCAGTTTTCAAGTTGGTCCAAATTGGGGTCCAAAATTAAACTTTGTTTGATTTGAACAAAAATTGAATCTTTAGAGTTCTTTGATATGCTCAATCTAAACATGTACTTAGAATTTTTATTATGGGCCCAGTTTTCAAGTTGGTCCAAATCTTGGTGCAAAATTAAACTTTGTTTGATATCATCAAAAATAGAATCCTTGGGGCTTTCATACATGTCATATGCTGAATCTAAACATGTATTTAGATTTTTGATTATAGGCCTAGTTTTCAAGTTGGTCCAAATTGGGGTCCAAAATCAAACTTTATTTGATTTCAACAAAAGTTGTATATATGGGATTCTTTGATATATGCTTAATCTTACCATGTATTTAGATTTTTGATGTTTGGGCCCCGTTATCAGATTGGTCCACATTGAGGTCTAAAGGGTCCAAAATTGATTTTTTTTATTTCATCAAAAATTGAATTCTTGGGGTTCTTTGATATGCTGAATCTAACCATGTATTTATATTTTAGATATTGGACCATAGTACTTAGGTAATCTAAAATTTAAAGTTTTTAAGTTTAAGTTCTTGTACCACATTCATTATGTGTCAGAAACCTTTGTTGTGTCAACTATTTAATCACAATCCAAATTCAGAGCTGTATCAAGCTTGATTGTTGTGTCCATACTTGCCCCAATGTTCAGGGTTTGAACTCTGCGGTTGAATAAAGCTGCACTCTGGTTCATGATTATTAAAAAAGATGGGTAGGCTATACAATTTGTCATGTTTTTTTTCCACATTTTGTAGGATGAGTATGTGGCTAGGCTATAACAATTTGTCATGTTGATTTCCCACCTTTTGTAGGATGAGTATGTGGCTAGGCTATACAATTTGTCATGTTGTTTTCCCACATTTTGTAGGATGAGTATGTGGCAATGCTATAACAATTTGTCATGTTGATTTCCCACCTTTTGTAGGATGAGTATGTGGCTAGGCTATACAATTTGTCATGTTGTTTTCCCACATTTTGTAGGATGAGTATGTGGCTAGGCTATAACAATTTGTCATGTTGTTTTCCCACATTTTGTAGGATGAGTATGTGGCTAGGCTATAACAATTTGTCATGTTATTTTCCCACATTTTGTAGGATGAGTATGTGGCTAGACTATAACAATTTGTCATGTTGTTTTCCCACATTTTGTAGGATGAGTATGTGGCTAGGCTATAACAATTTGTCATGTTGTTTTCCCACATTTTGTAGGATGAGTATGTGGCTAGGCTATAACAATTTGTTATGTTGTTTTCCCACATTTTGTAGGATGAGTATGTGGCTAGGCTATAACAATTTGTCATGTTATTTTCCCACATTTTGTAGGATGAGTATGTGGCTAGACTATAACAATTTGTCATGTTGTTTTCCCACATTTTGTAGGATGAGTATGTGGCTAGGTTATAACAATTTGTCATGTTGTTTTCCCACATTTTGTAGGATGAGTATGTGGCTAGGCTATACAATTTGTCATGTTGTTTTCCCACATTTTGTAGGATGAGTATGTGGCTAGGCTATAACAATTTGTCATGTTGTTTTCCCTCATTTTGTAGGATGAGTATGTGGCTAGGCTATACAATTTGTCATGTTGTTTTCCCACATTTTGTAGGTTGAGTATGTGGCTAGGCTATAACAATTTGTCATGTTATTTTCCCACATTTTGTAGGATGAGTATGTGGCTAGGCTATAACAATTTGTCATGTTGTTTTCCCACATTTTGTAGGATGAGTATGTGGCTAGGCTATACAATTTGTCATGTTATTTTCCCACATTTTGTAGGATGAGTATGTGGCTAGGCTATAACAATTTGTCATGTTGTTTTCCCACATTTTGTAGGATGAGTATGTGGCTAGGCTATACAATTTGTCATGTTATTTTCCCACATTTTGTAGGATGAGTATGTGGCTAGGCTATACAATTTGTCATGTTATTTTCCCACATTTTGTAGGATGAGTATGTGGCTAGGCTATAACAATTTGTCATCTTGTTTTCCCACATTTTGTAGGATGAGTATGTGGCTAGGCTATAACAATTTGTCATGTTGTTTTCCCACATTTTGTAGGATGAGTATGTGGCTTGGCTATAACAAGTTATCATGTTGTTTCCCCACATTTTGTAGGATGAGTATGGAACAGCAGCTTACAAGACCGTAGAATTGGACACATTTCTTAATGATGCACCAATCCAGCATCGTGAAGTCCAGGGACATGAATCAGAACTCTTCAAATCTTATTTTGACAATATCACGTAAGTTTTTGAAGAAGACAGTTGTTTGATTTGATAACAAACAAAGACTTTCTAGAAAGGTGGTTCAATTTCAAATTTTTCCATTGCATTATAAAATGATATTTATATTCCAGAAATTGTTATAATCTTTAAAGGGGCAGAGCTACGAGATGAATAAAAATCTAAAGTATGTTTTTCTTTGTTCAATCATTACTGAAAGTGAAAAAGTGAAATAATGATTTGCTTTTATGAACTAAAATAGTCCAGTTTTGTCAAATTAACAGCCGGGAAGCAAACATCTGATTTGTCCGTTAAAACCCCGGATATGTGGCAAGAGAATCAAGTGGAGATAATTTGAGGAAAAGCTGTCAACAGATGTCGCTCCGCAATTCAAAGAAAATTGGCCGTGAATGACACATCGAAATATCGCAAATTTCATTTAAAATAAAAGGAATAATAGACCGATCTTGAAATTATTTCATCTAAAGTATTAAAGCAAATTAAATTTACAAAAAAAGCGAGATGACATAAGCCATTTAAATAAATTCAAGCGATTCTTTTCATTTTGTGAAACAGACATTTTTTTCACATCGACTGCCCTGGCAAATTTTTCAGCTCAAAACGAATCGTCACACCGCCGGTTTACCTAGTGAAAATAAATATGACTGGTATCTACTGATACATTGAGACATGGGGAAGAGCTACAGTAGGGTCACATGACGTTACCAGGCGATTCAAAATACTTAAGCGGCCTTTCAGCCCCAAAGAATATTTGTAGGTAGCGGGAAAATATTTCCTCTTCTTATTTTTGAAATACGTTCTCATTTTGAACCAAATGAAACTTAAAACTGGTTAAATCATAAAGAAATTATGTGATCTTGATATTTTCTCAAATATTTAATCTTTCCAACTTTTTTTTACCTATTTTAACCCTTTTTCTGCCCCAATGACGTAGTCTGACATTAGAGGTCACAGTTGAAAAATATTGTTTACAAACAATTACTCCCACGTTTTTATCTGTAAATCGTATTTCTGACTCGTTGAAAACTTTCAACACACTTAGGAATAAATTGATACAGATAATACATCATGTAACAGTCTGCATTCATTGACTGCTACTCCAGAAGATTTCTAAAAATAATTGCCCATCCCCCTTTTAATTCCTTTTGATTATAAGTTCACAGGGCGAGATAATTGAATGCTATTAAGGTCATCACATAATACTTGCTGGCTTTTTACTTATTAATTCACTTTTGTTGTTTTTATATTTATTATTAATTATTTATTATAGTTTTATTTATTTAATATGATTTATATTATTTTGGTTTCATTTCCTTTATTTATATTTTTACTTATTTACAACCTTATCTTTTGTTTTATAGTACAATAAAACTGGTCACATACCATTTCATGGTTAATTATAAAACTTACAATTATGAAATTTCAGATTACCAAGCATTTGTAAGTTTCCCTCTTTTTGAGGTTGGTTATATTATGCTGATTTAATAGTAGGTGGAGGTGATACTAATATTTCTTTTTTTTTTAATGTTATGTAGCCTTACAGTTCATTATAATGCTTTCTTTAAAAAAAAAAAGGTGAAATTTCAAAGTTTACCTCTAATTTATTTCTTTTAAAAAAGAATGAAAAGTATAATTTTAAAAAGACACAATCAGTTAAAAGTTATCTATAGAGTCCTATTAGAAAAGAACCAAAATAGCAAGACCAACTTTTTTTCAAAGAACTGGTTAACTTTAAAAGGTAACCTTTTTATAGATAAATTAGCTCAGACTTCTCTTTAAAATAATTTCTTAACATAAGGTTAACCTAATTTCAATAATTGGTGGGTAAAGTGTAAAAATACTGTCAGGTTGAATGTAAGTATGTTTACATTGTTTGTAGGTTGTTTTGTTTATTGTTTGTTTATTGTTTGTTTATTGTTTATAAATAGTTTGCAAATACCCCTTTCTGGCTTTGCTGGTTGTTATGTTTTAAATATGTTAAAGCCAGGAGTAGAACTCTGTGTACTGCTTAACACAGCAATCATGTTTGTATTCTAAAAATGGGATGTAAATCTTCAACATGAAATTCAGAATATATTTGTTGATAAATTATTTAATTAAAATTGTATTTTTTTTCTTAATCAAAATCTTTAAATCCTTATTAATAAATGTCTTTATTTGGTTTAAAAATAATGTTTTTATACATACCGGTTATATACATTTTTTAAACCGTTAGGAACCAAACTTGTGAATAGTAGGTATTTTTTCCATTTTTCTTTGTCTCTTGTTTCAAAGTATAAAATAAAAGACTTTGTGTCCCCAAATTACTTATTTCAGTTAAAAGGGTCCGAAATAAATGATAAATAATTTGTTTGCATTCAAAATTATATAGATTTTAATACTATTCATATTATTTTGGCATTTTCTAAATTTATTCCTGTAAGTACTTTAATAATAAATTAATTTCTATTCATTTGAATTTTAGTTAAGTTTTTTAACTATTGAAATGTATTGTATTTCCTTTTTTGATTTAGTTAAAATTTTGATTCAGCTGTGAAACCAATAATCAAAAACAAATCTTCATTTTTCAAATGTATTTTTTTTCTTTTGATAATTGAATAAGGGTTTTTAAATTATTAATAAAGGGGTAATGAACACGAGTTCTGCTCATAATTCAGTTCAAAGGTAATGATTATTTTATATTGAAAAAATTTAACATAAAATTTACAAAATGCACTTCTGTAGATAGCCTACCAGATATAATCTAGTAACTTCAATTTATTTCATCTGGATTTTTTTTAATGAAGATGAAGATTAATATACTTTTTAAATTATTTTTTTATTGTTTAATTGTTCTTTGAACTGGATTGCTAGAGGGCCTCTAGATATTGTTAGAACAGTATGGACAAAAATATATTTCTGTGGTCTCATTTTTTGTTAAAAAGAAATAAATATTAAAACATTTTGTTTCTGTCATTGGCATTATTTACAAACAATTATTTACCTAAAATATATGGTTTAATATGTCTCTGATTAATTTAATTATCAACTATGAGCTGTTCATTTCTTCAGAAATTAAGGATGACATTTTTTATGGCAGCTGAATAACTGAAATGAAACCATGAAATATTTTTCAATACATTCTTACAATTATCAGGAGTGTATCCACCAATAAAACCGGTGGACGTGTTATATTCAAATACTCAGTCTCTGGAGACCACTATTTACTTTTTTTTTTAAATAACAGAGGATGGGCAAAACTGATCTATTAATCTCCTTACAGTTGCAGGACAGGACACTGACAGGCAGACCTGGTATTTAACAAATTTACCGTTTTTTTCAATGCTAATTTTAGGAACTGAAACTCACATTTTTAATAATCTCAAATTTGTGCTTAGTAACACTGCTTTACAAATCAATAATAAGGGGCAAACATTTGTTCAGTCATAATATGATCACCGTCGTGTTGTTGTTGTTTAGGGATCGAGTTATTCCCCTTTGAACGTCCCATTTTTCGACTTGTTGAATCGTCACACAGCCGGTTTACCTATCGAGTTTTTCTATCAGTGAGCTTTTCTTCAACAAAATATTAATAGTTATCATCTCATCTATAGGAATATACGTTACTATTTGGTGTGTCATTTCAATTTTAATATATTTATTTTCAAGTGTCACTTCCGCGGCCCGTATTTTCATCTTTCACCATCTAATTTGCAATGAAATATTGTGTTTTCAGCCGTTTAATAACAACGTAGTGAAAGTCTGGATCATGCCGCATCTAACCGTATACTTGGTTACGAATGAGAAAGAAGTTAAATGCATTTACGCAGCCTTTTTCGGGACGTCATGACCGTTTTTTAAAAATGCCATTTTTTGAATCGAAAATCACGTGACCTTTGTCGCATTTTCGACGCCATTATGAGAATTGCTTCCCGGCTGTAAGCTAATAAACATTGATAATGAATTATTCACTTGCAAGTGAATGAGTCGACCTCATTAAATCCGTATTCATGTTAATTCCAATTTAACCCTGTAGAAAGAGATAGAATAATGCATACATTGTCCGTGTACGGTTATTTAAAGGAAAAGAATGTCAACATTGAAAGTGAAACAAAGGTGAATAATTTGATGAACTGATTTGATCCACAAAACAGAATTCTTATGTGGGTTAAAAGGACAATAAACATTAATTGTTTATCTATAATTCAAAATTTAACAGACCTATAAAATTCTAAGAGCACGAGTTGTTTAATCTTTTTATATCTTTGTTTATGTTAACATCGCTTATATGATCATAGAAGGTCAACTTGATAGTTAATTAGGTGGCGTCTTGGCTAAAATTCACACTAAACGAAGCTACATCTTATTGAGACAATGTCCTGTAAATTGATTATTTTATACTTTTGGAAGTTTGGAAAAATGTTTTACATGGTTATAAATAAAATATGAGAAGTTGAGTCAAATCAGTGAACATGAATTTGGCAGCTAGTGCCCCTTTAAAGGTTTTCATAGTAAACATGGGCTTTCAAATTAGCTGGCTAACCTACAGAAATCTGGTTCCAATCCTGTCAATTAACCTGGAATCACTCTTCACTCAGTATTAAATTGAATGTTCTAGTTTCTATTTAAAAATTTTAAAAAATCCATACAATTCATGACAACTTTACATTTTTCAGTCATCTCAAATTATTTTAACTGTAAACTTGCATTCCATAAATGGTGCTGGATAAAACATCATGAAGTGAATGGGATGAATCGTCAAAAGTTAATAGTTATCTGTTGCAGTAAATCTACTATGAATGATTATGAGTTTTAAAAAGGACCTTCAACTTTAAATTCATCTCAAAATGTCAAAAATTTGTGTGAAAAAATTCAGATAGGTGTCCTTGCTGCAGACATTTCTGAAATAGTTGCCTAGCATAACAAAATCTAAATTTTTTAAACCCATCTTATCCGCACTTTCAACTAAGTACACAAATTTTATTGTTTATGATGATATTAGTTTTCAAATTCCTGTTTTAAACATTGGTCTCATTTCCTGCTCCATTTGTCTTGATAAAAAAGGGAAGAAAGATACCAAAGGAACAGTCAAACTCATAAATCTAAAACAAACTGACAACGCCATGGCTAAAAATGAAAAGGACAAACAGAAAAACAATAGTACACATGACACAATATAGAAAACTAAAGAATAACTTAAGATAAGTTTCAGGATAAGGTCTGATGAACGTTACATGATAGGTCCACATGTCAGATGACCTTGACCCGCTTTTATGCCCCAGTGGTCTTATCATCTTACTTGTTATAACTTATAGCACAATATGCATTTTAATATGCACATGTATTGGATATAATGCTAAAAGAACATCATGAACATGGATGCCATTAAAAAAGCAATGTATAAAATGACTTTCAGAATTCTAAAAGGAGGAGCAGATACTGGATTTAGACATGTCAAACCTGAGGAGTATACACCTAGACTGTTCCATTTCTGTGGAACAAGGAAACATGTTGAAGTTAGAGAGGTTTGTTAGAGTTCTGAATTTATAGATATAGATGTAAGACTATATGGTATGGTTGCCATTCAAGTCTACATCCAAGTCACAATTTGTAAAAGAAAAATCATTATAGGTCAAAGAACAGTTGTCCCTGCAGAGCCTTGGCTCACACAGAACTGCAAGCTATAAAGGGCTCAGAAAATTACTAGTGTAAAACCATTCAAACAGGAAAACCAATGTCTAATTTTTATTTATTTTTAAAACCGGAGTAATTAAAAACACTTATGAACCATGTCAACCATGTCAACAAACAACAACTTCTAAACATCAAGTTCATGACATAGGACAGGTGCAAACAAATGCAGCGAGATTAAACGTTTTAATGGGCACCAAACCTTCTCCCTTACATATATATTCTCATTTAAGTATTGGTTAATCAACAAGTAAGAATTGTACAGTATTTCATGCTTACTATGGGACCTGTGCTGAGACATAGATAAATTGTATATATTAATATTTCTAGGTACCAAGAAACAAAGACCTACTTGATTCTGGTGATGTGTATATTCTAGATTTAGGTCTACAAATATATCAGTGGAATGGTTCAGGTTCTAACAAAGATGAGAGAATGAAGGTAGGTCTACAAACATATCAGTGGAATGGTTCAGGTTCTAACAAAGGTGAGAGAATGAAGGTAGGCCTACAAATATATCAGTGGAATGGTTCAGGTTCTAACAAAGATGAGAGAATGAAGGTAGGTCTACAAATGTATCAGTGGAATGGTGCAGGTTCTAACAAAGATGAGAGAATGAAGGTAGGTCTACAAATGTATCAGTAGAATGGTTCAGGTTCTAACAAAGATGAGAGAATAAAGGTAGGTATACAAATATATCAGTGGAATGGTTCAGGTTCTAACAAAGATGAGAGAATGAAGGTAGGTATACAAATATATCAGTGGAATGGTTCAGGTTCTAACAAAGGAGAATGAAGGTAGGTCTTCAAATATATAAGTGGAATGGTTCAGGTTCTAACAAAGATGAGAGAATGAAGGAAGGTCTTCAAATATATCAGTGGAATGGTTCAGGTTCTAACAAAGATGAGAGAATGAAGGTAGGTCTTCAAATATATCAGTGGAATGGTTCAGGTTCTAACAAAGATGAGAGAATGAAGGTAGGTCTACAAACATATCAGTGGAATGGTTCAGGTTCTAACAAAGGTGAGAGAATGAAGGTAGGCCTACAAATATATCAGTGGAATGGTTCAGGTTCTAACAAAGATGAGAGAATGAAGGTAGGTCTACAAATGTATCAGTGGAATGGTTCAGGTTCTAACAAAGATGAGAGAATGAAGGTAGGTCTACAAATGTATCAGTAGAATGGTTCAGGTTCTAACAAAGATGAGAGAATAAAGGTAGGTATACAAATATATCAGTGGAATGGTTCAGGTTCTAACAAAGATGAGAGAATGAAGGTAGGTATACAAATATATCAGTGGAATGGTTCAGGTTCTAACAAAGATGAGAGAATGAAGGTAGGTCTTCAAATATATCAGTGGAATGGTTCAGGTTCTAACAAAGATGAGAGAATGAAGGTAGGTCTTCAAATATATCAGTGGAATGGTTCAGGTTCTAACAAAGATGAGAGAATGAAGGTAGGTCTTCAAATATATCAGTGGAATGGTTCAGGTTCTAACAAAGATGAGAGAATGAAGGTAGGTCTACAAATATATCAGTGGAATGGTTCAGGTTCTAACAAAGATGAGAGATTGAAGGTAGGTCTACAAACATATCAGTGGAATGGTTCAGGTTCTAACAAAGGTGAGAGAATGAAGGTAGGCCTACAAATATATCAGTGGAATGGTTCAGGTTCTAACAAAGATGAGAGAATGAAGGTAGGTCTACAAATGTATCAGTGGAATGGTTCAGGTTCTAACAAAGATGAGAGAATGAAGGTAGGTCTACAAATGTATCAGTAGAATGGTTCAGGTTCTAACAAAGATGAGAGAATAAAGGTAGGTATACAAATATATCAGTGGAATGATTCAGGTTCTAACAAAGATGAGAGAATGAAGGTAGGTATACAAATATAGTTCTAACAAAGATGAGAGAATGAAGGTAGGTCTTCAAATATATCAGTGGAATGGTTCAGGTTCTAACAAAGATGAGAGAATGAAGGTAGGTCTTCAAATATATCAGTGGAATGGTTCAGGTTCTAACAAAGATGAGAGAATGAAGGTAGGTCTTCAAATATATCAGTGGAATGGTTCAGGTTCTAACAAAGATGAGAGAATGAAGGTAGGTATACAAATATATCAGTAGAATGGTTCAGGTTCTAACAAAGATGAGAGAATGAAGGTAGGTATACAAATATATCAGTGGAATGGTTCAGGTTCTAACAAAGATGAGAGAATGAAGGTAGGTCTTCAAATATATCAGTGGAATGGTTCAGGTTCTAACAAAGATGAGAGAATGAAGGTAGGTCTACAAATATATCAGTGGAATGGTTCAGGTTCCAACAAAGATGAGAGAATGAAGGTAGGTAAACAAATATATCAGTGGAATGGTTCAGGTTCTAACAAAGATGAGAGAATGAAGGTAGGTCTACAAATATATCAGTGGAATGGTTCAGGTTCTAACAAAGATGAGAGAATGAAGGTAGGTCTACAAATATATCAGTGGAATGGTTCAGGTTCTAACAAAGATGAGAGAATGAAGGTAGGTCTACAAACATTTCAATTACAAAACTTTGTTATAGTTCCTATAGGTGATTGATGTTTTTGAAGTACAATTTCAGTCAATGGCAATAAAAATGTCTATCCAGTATATATGTTAGCGACAATAAGTGAAATTAGGCATTAAGCTTAAATCCTAGGCAATAAGCTAACGCCTAGGCAGTAATTCTATTGCCTAAATGATGTAAGGCGTTAGTCTTAAATCCTGAAAAATGTGTGCAGGCATTAAGCTTAATGCCTAAAATATAAATGCGAGTAAATAAAAGACATTTATTTATTTAAATAAAAATATATTTGTTACATAATAACATTATGAGAACTGTGGCCTGATTATCGAAACTATCCTTAGATTGGTCCTACAAGATATTCTTAGGACAGAAATTAGGATAAAGTTCAGACCGACTTACAACATTTCTCAGCATGCACATCAAAGCTATCTGAGGATTATTTAAGTTAGGATGTCCTAACCGCTGTACTAAGTATTGACGTGAAAGAAAATAGCAAATGAAAAATTGAAGTAAATCACTAATAAAATATATTATTTATATTAGGCCAACTAAAATAAATTAGTAGATTTTCATCCAAATTTTTGAAAAAAATGGGGCGGGTGGGAGGATTTTATTTTTTAAATTTTATTTCATATGAAACCCTTGTCACGAGTTCTTCATACTGCGGAGTAAATGCTAGTGGAAAACAAGCTTGTATAATGTATAAACATGCTGTATAAGGTATCCTACACTAGTTTTTAAACTCTTAAATAAAAATCCCTTATTGGCAACCACTGTTATACATGTAATTGCCGCATTAGAAACCTATTTATAGATCACTTCAAAAAGAAGAGAAATGCTCTCTTCAGTTGGACTATACCTACACCAAATTTATTTTGCTTTCTAAGCAATGGTTTGTAGTTCCCATTAAATAAAAAAATGTGTTGGTACATCAAGTAATTATGTATGAGACATGAACTTAACCAAAAAGTAGCTGGTGTTTAATGACTTAATTGAGGGTAACAGGACAGTTACAGAAGGTGTTTGCTATTTGTCAACAAAACCAACAGCCATGGTTAAATATAAGGGCTTGTCATAATTAAAATGCGTGTTTGTCAACTTTTTTTCTCAATATACGGTCATAAATCAAACAAGTTCGTGCTTGAATCAATTTCTTTAATCCAGTCATGTTTTTTGTACCAATTTATTCTACGATTCTTCCGCTTTGGATATCATTCACAGTCCGAATTTCCTGACAAAGTCATTAAAATTTGTACTACATTTGCTACGGCCCTGTGAAAAACCCAATTTTGATGAATATCACAATTTTCATCAATTTTTACCTCTTTTGGGGCTTTAATAGTGAAAAAAATCAGTTCCACAATTAAACTTTTTTTCATACTTTCAATAAATTTGAAGTGGACCAATCTGAAAAATTTAACTTAAAAAAACTATAGGTAGGTGTTAATATAAGAAAGTTTTATTATATTTTGATGCTTTTTTGTGCCAAATTTACCATGCTGTAAATTTGTGATTTTTCTCAGTTTTAAGAACAAAATGCATATTATTTCAAATTTTGTTATAAATTATTGAAAATATATACCAAGAAATTTGAAAAGACAAATGTTAATGGATGTACATGATTCTTGTAAAATCATTTTTTGTACCCCTTACCCATTTTCTCAAAATTTTGGTTTAAAAGACGATTGGTCGTAAAATTTGAAAACTGGATTACTCAAACTATTCATTGCAAATACACAATTTTTTCACAGAGTTTTGTTTGATTATAATATTTTTAAAATTCATTAATAACTTCCGCTTGTATCACATGTTTTGGAAATAATTCCAGAACGAGATTTCAGAGACTGAAACGTCCGAAGAATACATCCTTAAAGATAAATAAATAAAAACTTGATTGGGCTATCAAATAATTAACTTAAAGGGGCACTAGCTGCTAAATTCGTGTTCACCGATTTGACTCAAATTCTCATATTTTATTTATAACAATGTAAAACATTTTTCCAAACTATCAAAAGTATAAAATAAACAATTTACAGGACATGGTCTCAATAAGATGTAGCTTTGTTTCGTGTGAAATTAAGCCAAGACGCCATCTAATTAACTATTGAGTTGACCTTCTATGATGATATAAGCAATGTATACATAAAAATAGATATAAATAGATTTAGCAACTTGTTCAATTTGATGTTTATAGGTCTATCAAATTTTGTATTATAGATTAAACATTTATGTTTATCTTCCTTTTTAGCTCATTGTCGAGCCTGCAACTTTTTTTGCAGAAAGCTCGACATAGGGAAAGTGATCCGGTGGCGGCTACAGCGGCTACAGCGGTGGCATTAGCTAACTTCTTTAAAGCTTTATATTTTAGAAGGTACAAGACCTGGATGCTTCATACTTTGTATAAAGATGCCTCATGTTACAAACTTTCCGTCAGTCACATGTCCAATGTCCTTAACCACATTTTCATGGTTCAGTGACTACTTGAAAAAAAGTAAAGATTTTTTGTAATGTTTAATTCTCTCTTATAATAAGTAATTGGATAACTATATTTGGTATGTGCGTTCCTTTCAAGGTCCTCATGCCAGTCAGACAGTTTTCACTTGACCTCGACCTCAATTCATGGATCAGTGAACAAGGTTAAGTTTTGGTGGTCAAGTCCATATCTCAGATACTATAAGCAATAGGTCTAGTATATTCGGTGTATGGAAGGACTGTAAGGTGTACATGTCCAACTGGCAGATGTCATCTGACCTTGACCTCGTTTTCATGGTTCAGTGGTTATAGTTAAGTTTTTGTGTTTTGGTTTGTTTTTCTTATACTATATGCAATAGGTCAACTATATTTGGTGTATGGAATGATTTTAAGGTGTACATGTCTAACAGACAGGTGTCATCTGACCTTGACCTCATTTTCATGGTCCAGTGGTCAAAGTTAAGTTTTTGAGTTTTGGTCTGTTTTTCTTATACTTTATGCATTCGGTCAACTATATTTGGTGTATGGAAATATTTTATGATATATATGTCTGTTACGCAGGTTTTATTTGACCTTGACCTCATTTTCACGGCTTTTTGCTCATTGTTAAGTTTTTGTGTTTTGGTCTGTTTATCTGAATTTATAAGTAATAAGTCAACTATATTGGTTGTAATGAAGAATTGTTAGCTGTACATGTCAGCCTGGCATGGTTTATCCGACCTTGATCTCATTTTCATGGTTCATTGATCAATGTTTTGTTTTCTTGGTTAATGTTGAGTTTATGTGACAGTTGTAATAAAGCTTTATATTTGGTCTATCAACATAATATCTATGATTAGTAAAGAAGGCGAGACATTTCAGCATGTGCACTCTTGTCTTTAAAAGAATGGCACACACACCTGGTAGTTGCTAAGTAATAGGTACAGGGTCTTATTAACTTTAATACTATTTTTTAGGCTATGCAGTATTGTATTAAGCTGAAAGATGAAAGGAATGGTAAAGCTTCAAGTGAAGTTTTAGATGAGGGCAGTACAGATAAAGATGTGAGTTTATTTATAGATAATTATGTTCATGATTAATGTGTACAAATATTAATATTTATAAGTTATATTCTTATACATTGGTTCTTCAAACATGTCAAATGAAAATTCACATTAGTTATCTGCATTCCTGTATAAAATTTTGCTAACTTGATTGTAAATCTGGACCTTAGGTTCTCTGTTTTTTTTTACAATACAAGATGGCGAAAGACACCCATACCACCTTAATAATTATAATGAACCACTTTTTAAATAAAAATTAGAAAAAATGTTATAAAGCAGTGTAAAAGTCAACATAATTGGTGTAATATAATCCATGTGATAATTGTGATTAGTGATTGGATATATCTTAACTTTGATAAATATATGTATGTAGCCAAAACATTGGGTAAGTATTTGCAGCCTTGTGTGTTTGTGTGTCTATTCCAAACATTTTTTCCTGTCTGACACAACCAAGCCCAAATGTACCTCTTTAAATCATGCAATATGTTTTCATCTTTTGCAAAAGAATTGAATACAAAGCGCCATTAATTATTCAATTGAAATTTAGTTTGGTCTGATGCTTGAATTGTTTAAAAAGACAATAAACCCTTTATTTCTGTACACAAAATGATAAATACTTTCAAATTTGATTGTTATATATTCAGCATGAATCCTGTTTTTTTGTTTTTTTTTTTATCTTATTCATTCCATTTGGTGCCTTGTTTGTAGTTTCCTCAAAGTATTCATTTATATTATGCTAAAATACATGTCCTGTTTTTACTTAAGTTACAATGTATTTCCTCACTAGTCTGAATGGAAAAATTAAAGACAAATATGTACACAGCCCACAAAAGTAGATATCTGAAATCTTTGTCGCAATATTCAAGTTTTAAAAAATAGCATCCTATGGAAAATGCTGCTCAGACACTGACCAGGGGTCTGTTTACTATTAGAAGTAATTTATAGTACTGCAGTTTAGGATTTACTGAGGATGAACAGCATCAATAAGTTTTTAGTCTATAAATGTGAAGATACATAATTACATTGTTGACCGATATGCTCAAAGTACCTATAATTATAAAAAAATGATAATCTTAGTGACTGCTAAATGGAATGTGTGCCATTTATGTAAACAGAAAATATTTAAACATAACAGATTACACATATCATGCATATACAATGTATACAGGACTTGTTGATTAATTATTAGAATAGTCAAAGTATGGCTTGTTTGATCTCAGTTTTTCATTTATTAAATAATAATCTTTATTTGTCATATAAGTAACATTATACTTGTGACTAACAGTACGTTGTGTCAAAGAAACAATGTGTCAAAGAGACAACAACTTGACCAAAGAGCATAATAAAGCCCAAGGCTGCCAATTGGTCATCAACAAAGAGATAAAATCCCACACCTGGAGGCTGGCTCCTAAACAAAAATGTGTGCTAGTTCATTGAAACAATGTATGTCATGTGTATGTCATGTGTATGTCACACTGAACTCCAAAAATGTCTGAATCATATGAAAAACAGATTCTACCACCAAATCTTGTTCAATATTTCTCCATTCTGGACATTTAAAAATCATATATTTAGCTGTCTTGAGTTATTTTTGAATATTTCCACATACTTGATGCAGTGGAAGAGTCTATATTTTTATTAAGTATAAAAAAAAAAGAAGATGTGGTATGAATGCCAATGAGATAACTCTCCATAAGAGATGAAATGACACAGAAAATAACAACTATAGTTCATTTTATGGCCTACAAATTAAAGCCCAGTTGAAATATTCAGCTAAATGAATATGTAAAACAATTCAAATGAGAAATCTGAAGGCCTAATTTATGTTTAAAAAATGAATGAAAACACAAATAAGATACACATCAACAACGATAACTACTGAATTACAGGCTCCTGACTTGGGACAGGCACATACATACAGAATGTGTGTAAATGTTTGTGTTAGTAGCCTGTGTGAAATTATTTACAATCTGATCACCATGACATTTTACAAATGTTATGTAAAGGAGTGTTTACAAAAGAAAACAATTATTAGTTTTAAGTAATTATATTATATATTTATTTCATTTTAGCATGAATTTTACAAAGCTTTGAATGAAGAGAATGTTCCTGATGAAGCCAAGAAATATAAAGCAGCTGATTCCCAGAAGGAATTGTTCAGGTTATCTGATGCTAGTGGTAGCATGAAATTCTCTCTGGCAAAGAAGGGTCAAGTATCCAAGACTGACCTGGATAGCAAGGTTAGTTTTCTTGGCAAAATATTAAGTTATACTAGTCATCAAAAGAAACGATACACGACTTTGGAATAAAATTAATCAAAAAGTAGCAAATAAAAAACAAAATGAGATACATTATTTGAAAAAGCTTTCATTTGCAATGTTTGCACTTATGATAATGAAAATCCAGACCTGTTGAAAAGTACCTAAATTCAGTGTAAATGATCATCAGGTGCATTTTTTATTTTGTTGAAAGTTGGATAAAAAATCGACACGCAGTTTTATAAGTACTAAATGAATTTTAAAATTTGTGTTAAAATATCCAATATGCTTATCAAGTTATGTTTCGTGTTGTAACAAATGGGTTGAAATATTGTTTCTTAAATTATTTGAAATCTTAAAAAATTCAAAAGAAAATAAATTGTTCTTCCTCTCAAATCAATGCTTTAGATATGAAAACATCACACTGTAAATTGTTCTTCCTCTCAAATCAATGCTTTAGATATGAAAACATCACACTGTAAATTGTTCTTCCTCTCAAATCAATGCTTTAGATATGAAAACATCACACTGTAAATTGTTCTTCCTCTCAAATCAATGCTTTAGATATGAAAACATCACACTGTAAATTTGGAACCCTTCGGATTAGTTTGAAGATTGTTACCTTTAATTGAATTTCACTTTACACATAATGCCTATGGTAAACCAATTGATAATGTATACGGTAAACCAATTGATAATGTATACGGTAAACCAATTGATAATGTATACGGTAAACCAATTGATAATGTATACATTTTAATGATTTCTTGTGGGGCCAAACTTTGCCTTACAAATAAACAAAGTAATTGTATGATTTTTTAAAAAGAGTTGATAACATTGTCTTTACATTTAAATGAGAGGTTGGCATCATTAGTTGGAGCTTCTGTTTTTAAAATTGTCGTTTTATGTAAATTTTGTCCAAAAAAATAATTTTTGCCAAATGACGTCATGAAAGCAAACATTATTCTTTTAAAGTGGATTTATATTTCCATAGTCATTAAGTATTACTACCTTAAATATTGGTCCTATAAACAGAAAACTTCATCTTGAAAATAATGAGGTGTATCGTTTCTTTTGTTGACTAGTATATAATTAGATTAAGTTTGTTTAAAATATATGTAATTCCTGATAGAGATTATGAGAAATTAAGATTTTTCGTCTAGTACTCCAGACTGTGACAGTTTTGTCCCAGAATTTAAATTTATGAAGAAAATTAAAAAGTAAGAGTTGAAGCTAAATGTAGACAATGTACCAGTGCAAACTATGATAAACTTAACAACTATTGGTCACCACAAGTTCTCTTTTTTGCCAAAGCAGTTTAATCTCGCAATAAAATCTGGACCGTAAGTTTACTGTATTTTATGTTTATCTTTGTTTATTGCTCTTTGAAAAAAAACCTTTATGAAAATAGTATGTTAAAACTGATAAACAGCAAAATAAGTTTTGAAGATAGAGATGTGGTATGATTGCCAATAATCAATAATTTATGACATAGAGGTTAAAAGAACAATAGGTCATCATATAGACCTTTAACAATAAACAAAATCCATTCCTACAAAAAGCCCCAAAATGACAAATGTAAAATAATTCAAACCAAATAACTTGTAGCCTGATTCATGTACAATGCTGGTCATCTTGATTGATTAGTTTTTATAATCAAAGTACTTCTGCAACAATGTTAACATTGACTAACATTCAGATTAAATTTTATTGTTGTTAATAACACTAAAACTAAAGTGAATACTGATTTTACAGGATGTGTTTATATTGGATTCTAAGACATCTTTACATGTATGGGTAGGAAAAGATACCTCTGTCAATGAACGCAAAAATGCCATGTCATACGCACATGTAAGTACAAATTACTGTAAAACGTTGTGCTGAATTAGTGATAGTCAAACATACCAACTTTCATGTCAATTTAGCAATAATGAAAACATCACAAAATTATCTAAATTAACAGTATTTTTATGCAGCATTCTCTTAATTCATAACAATTCAACTCTCATTTTTCTCCAAAGTTCAACAGTCACACAGTTATAAAGTACACAAAAGGAGATCTTTTCAGCAGTTTATATTAAACTATATTTTTCCAGATTCATTCTTAAAATGTCTATTTTATAACATATTTGTTGGACTTTCCCAGTCAAATTTGTATGGATAATTGACATGAACCCCATCAAGGGGGTTTCAATAAGTTGGGGGCCAAAATAGGGCCCAAATAAGCATTTTTGTAGTATCCAGTCAATAACTGGTGTTTAAGTGTATAAATCTCTCTGAAATTATACCACAAGTTTCCATACTACAAATGCATAGTTACAGGGGTTATGGCTCAAATCAAATAGCAAATAGGGACAAAAAAGGGGGAAAACAAGAGTTTTTCTAGAAGGACAATTTAGACAATTTAAACGCACTTTAAGGGAGGTAATCCAATTCAATTCAAGAATATTGTATATATATGTTTGATTGTTCAGTGGTTATAGTTGCGTTTTGGTCTGTTTTTCTTATACTGTATGCAAAAGGCCAACTACATTTGGTGTATGGAATGATTGTAAGGTGTACATGTCTAGCTGGCAGGTGTCATCTGACCTTGACCTTATTTTCATGGTTCAGTGGTCAAAGTTGAGTTTTTGAGTTATGTTTTTTTTTCTAGTACTATAAGTAAGTTCATTAGACCACATTCATTCTGTGTCAGAAACCTATGCTGTGTCAACTTTTTAATCTCAATCCAAATACAGAGCTGTATCCAGCTTGAATGTTGTGTCCATCCTTGCCCCAACTGTTCAGTGTTTGACCTGTGCGGTCATATAAAGCTGCGCCCTGAGGAGCATCTGGTTGTGGATTGGTTGGATTTTTTTTGCACTCGCACAAAGAAAGGAGAAAGGAAAGCGAGATATTAAAACAAAAACTATGTCCCATTTATAGGCATTATGTTTTCTGGTCTGTACATCCGTCTTTTTGTTAGTTCTTCTGTTCCTCCGTCCCGCTTCAGGTTGAAGTTTTTGGTCCAGGTTAAAGTTTTCGTTGAGGTAGTTTTTCATAAAGTTGAAGTCCAATCAACTTGAAACTAAGTATAAATGTTACCTATGATATGATCTTTTTAATTTCAATGCCAAATTAGAGATTCTCCCCCCCCCCCCCATTTTCACGGTCTACTTAACATAGAAAATGATAGTGCGGATGTGGCATCTGTGTAAGGGGGACACATTCTTGTTAAACATGCTAAAATATACATTTACCTTTAATATTTTCAGAAGATTTAGGCAATGAAATAGCGTCTTCTAGTATGAAGACTGCTTTCAGACTAAAATATAAAAGTGCAAAATTCAGTGTAAATACTAGAATGTCTTTTTATAGACTACTTTATCAAAAAATATTTGATCCAATGATAGTACTATGGGGATAAAGTTGCTCCCTAAGGAACATTGTGCAGAGCATCATCTCAGCCTGAGGGTCGGAAAGTGGTTCTTGAAATCAACAAAAACCACTTACTATGTCTGAGATATTTTCTAAAGTAAAAACACTATTTGCTTTACATATATTCCACCATATCAAATTATTTTTGTCTTTTTCAGAAATACCTCCAGAGTACTGATCATCCATTTGTGTCTGTCAGTTGTTTAGCAGAGGGCATGAAATCAAAAGCATTTGAGTTAGCCTTAGCAGCATAGACTTCCTTCGTCTCATTCTACAGCAATAAGATCAAATTTAATAACAAAAGAAACACACTATTCATTGGTGTACAGGGTGAAAGAACATTTCTAATTGGATATTTTAATTATGTGTTTTTTATGGACAATACAAATTGTATTTACGTTGTATTCAGTTTTTTGTTTTAGTCTGGAGGTATAAAATTGTTGCAAACTAGATAGTCTTGATGATATTACCAATTTCCAAACAACATCTTGACCAACTTGCATTTTATTCCTGTATAGAAATTGTTACAATCCTTTTTGATGATTTGAATTCTAAAATCTCTTTAATATAATTATGTATCAAGTTTATGCATTCATTGTTGTCAAGTGCATTCATTTAAGTGGTTAAATATATACAATCAACTGTTTTCAAGTGCTTAATAAAAGATACTACTAACAAATAACATGAGCTTGGTAAAGCTACTCAAAAAAGAAATAGCCAATATTGTTTTACTACTGATAAATATACATATTTTAAAATGATGATCGAGTAAAATAATACTGTGTTTCTTTTGTTGTTAAAAATAGTGCTTTATTATAAAAATTATAATTGTTATTTATTTATTAGCATTTTCGCTTTTTACCCTATATTGTTTTTGTTTTTGTTTAACTACATATATACTTTTTGTAACTGAATATTTTGCATGTTTTGTAGTCAAAAGATTTGTGTTAATACAGAAAAAAACTTTTTATTTGATAGATTTTGGAAATGATATTTATTGAAGTGCAACTTTATCAGTATACACAGTTTTAGTCACATAAGTTGATGATAAGTATTTGAATATTCACATTTATTTTCTTTAAGTTAATTATAACACATAAAAACTATGATATAGTTATCTTGAAATTTATTAATGGTTTTTACTCTTTTTTTTTACCTAATATTGATTTCATTTTGTGATAAATTTTTGAAAGAGCTCATTAAAACTGGAAGAAAATGTATATTAGAACTTTCACAAATCTTTGTGTTGTTAATTAAAGACGTTTACCTGTATTTTACTAAACTAGTCAATGAAATAAGCATTTCAGGTATATTTGATAATCAGTTTTAATTATCTAATATTAATCTTATACACCTTTTATAGATTCGTTATGACCAATTTTCTATAACTTTGATTGATATTTAATTATATAATCCTTTGTATACATTATTATTTATTTTCATCAAATAAAAATAATGTGAAATCTGCTAGTTTTTGTTTCGCCTTCGAAGTCAAAAAGCCAGACAAAGATATGCAGTTTCCAGTGGCAGCAGCAGTGTCAACAATGTATTAGTTTGTGATTAGGTATAGTTTATGGTGAACCGTAAGTGCTAGGTCAATCATATTTGGTAAGCAGTTGTATAAGCATTGGCACATCTCATATCCATGGAGATTATTTGGCCCTGTCCCTTCAGTCATGGTCTATTGACTTTGAAACTTTTGCTCAATTTACATGTATTAGTTTGATTAGATCAGGTTAAGATGAACTGCTAAAGTTAAGTCAATGATATTTAATATGCAAATTTTTTGGCAATGGAATTATATAGCCCCTTCCCCTCTTCATGGTTCAATGACTTTGAAACTTTTCCATAGATTACAAGTTAATTCTGGTGTTTAGGTTTGTTTAAAGGAACGACTTGTAGTAAGTCAAAGGTAATTGGTATGCAGTTGTATTAGCATTGACACATCTCATTTACATGGAGATTATTATGCCATGTACCTCAGCCATGGTTCATTGACTTTGAATAATTGCATAACTTATGTAAGATGTTTAAGTATTGCCTCAAGCAACATTCCAGCAGCACCTGTATACAGGGTATATATCTCCCAATTGATAGGATATTCCCATGCTTGCATTTCCTATCATGATTTTCTTGATAGAGGGTTGCTACTCACAAGGAAGCTATTAAACCAAGAGTTCCAAATGGTGAAGTTGAAATCATCCCTTTGTAAATTTTATGGACGCCATCACAAGTTGGTTGACCGTTATGGAATGACCATTTCACAAATGATATCGGATATGTTCCTAATGTCGTAACTACAATTCACTTCCCTTTCATGAATGTGACCTACCGAATTAGACTATTTACCGGATTTGTTATCACATAAGTAACATGACGGGTGCCACATGTGGAGCAGCATCTGCTTACCCTTCCGCAGCACCTGAGATCACCCCTAGTTTTTGTTGGGGTTCGTGTTGTTTATTCTCTATCGTTTTCTATGTTGTGTCATGTGTACTATTGTTTTTCTTTTTCATTTTTAGCCATGGCCTTGTCAGTTTGTTTTAGATTTATGTTTGACTGTCCCTTTAGTATCTTTCGTCCCTCTTTTAAACATTTTAACTAAAGTTTATAGCACATATTCCTGCGTAGTTTTGGCTTCTATTGTGTTCAAGATACATAATTCCAGTTATGGATTACACTGGACAATCCAATAGAAAATGAGATATTTTCCTTATAAAGATTACAAAACTGACAAATTGGATACAGTGATTATTAAATTTCGTTTTATCAGAATTGAGTTTAAATGTTCCTGAAACTATTCTAGTTTTAATAACAACTTTTCGAACTTGAACTTTTGTCTTGTCAAAGATATTTCAGACTGTTCAATTTGTGCCAATACCGTGGTGATTAGTTTCCATATATATTAGAGTTAATTTGGATTGAGCTTCGTCCTTTTAAAAGTTTTAAAACAGTAGGTGTTCCAATTTATTTTAGAAGGGAAATATTCTGAGGAAGATGAATAGTAAGCAGTCCATACTTTAATTATTGTTGAGTAAAAGCTGTTACGTTTATCATAGTTTATTGATATTTGACTGATGATGATATCTTTTTTATTCGTTGGACAGTTGGACAGAAAGCAAGTTCTGAAAAAAAGTAACAGTTGCTTCTTGTGAAGTTAAGTTTCAATTGGGAGTCCATTTGTCGGATTTAATATAAATTTACACATAATTCATCAAAGTGGTAAGGTATAGTAAAACATTCAGTTCTTCAATAGCTTTGATTATATCCGCAGCGGTAAAAAAGTTATAAGATATTTCCTGGTCTGCAAATATTGTCATCATTTCTTTTGTCGGATTTTGACATTCATCAAAGTTGTAAGGTATAGGATACTTACGTCCCCGAATCAGCTTTCCTTTGAACTTTAGCCAGAAATATATATTCGTTCTAATTAGTTTTTATGCAATTTATTGCTTATTGGGAGTCATTATTTCTTCTGATAATGCTATGGAATATTTTTTTCATAATTTGGCCATGAATGGTATTTCTATCAAAAGCTGAAGACCTTTTTATTGGGTCCTTAATTCAAAAGCTAAGGATGTCCAGATGGTTTGCCCAAATCTACCTATTTGTTTTAAAAAAAATTACACACCTTTTAAAAGTAAAGTTGCAACATCTGGAGACTTCCATTTTTTACCTTTCAACATCGTGATTTTGGACGGAATAGACTGTTTATTGTGCATTTATAATTGAATTTGTAATGTTATCTATTTGCTGTTCAATATCCAGTATTGGAAGATCCTTATGTAGTAACTTATTTAGTACTAATTCCCTATATTTCTCTTCGTCTCCCCCCTCCAATAAGACTTTCTTTTTTTGTTGGTGATTTTTTCAACTAGTTCTGTTGACGCGAATTGAATTGCATTGATTGTTTGGATCGCGGGACAGTTCATTTGATTTCATATCATCTAAACTTGGTGTGAAAGGCGAGTCCTGAGAGATAACATTTGTAGTAGAGTGAGAGGCTGAATCTGCACGACTTTAATATGATTGTCTAAGTTTTTAGTATCTGAGTTATATTGTAACGATGATTTGTGTCGTATTGATGCCCGATCATGGTGTTGGACGAGACGTCACGGATATTCTTACTGTACGCTGACCTGACTTCCTAAATCTTCCATTAGTAGGAAATCACTCAGTTGCATATAGTGTTTCAGAATTTTGTTGAACAGTTGAACTTATTTAGTTTGGTGATCAAAACGTTTGTGTTGAAGAAAATTCAGAAGGTTAGAACTAGTTGGCACACCGGTAGTCTTATGTGAAGATTACGAATAAGATTTATGTGAATGATTATTCACATGATATTTAAGTTCCCTTTGACTTTTAGAATGAAAGACGGAAATTGTCTAACAAATTGTTGTTGCTGTTGATGGCCTGCCCGATCGTGCAAATCACTAGTATGCGTGTGCATGGCTGCTGGATGAGCCATGTGGACGTAGCTTGTAAGAAATCCATTTGGATAGTGTTAGGCTGGCGGTTGAAACTGATGAGAAACCAATTGATGCTTATTGTAGACGGGAGAAGATGGGATAGGGTGCATTGGTATGTGACTAGAAGGAAAGTGGTTATATGCTGATAATGGAGGTTGAAGATGGTTTGATAATGGTGGTTCCAAAAGCGAGTTTGATAGATGTTCCGACATTGGGTAGGTTGGTGTTGATTGCATTGCAAGCTGTGTTGTAAGAGCTGTATTAATGCACATATTTTAACACATTTTTGTTGTGAGAGCACTTCCGATCCTTAGATCCGCTAGTTCCTCTGAATTTTTTGGATGGCAAAACGTGTTTTTAATATGTTGGCTTTTATTTTGACCACATGCGTAGGTCTTTGCTCTTGAATTCTAGGAATACCCTTTTTACAAAAGAAGGATTAGAGATGAAGAGTTTATATCCAGAAAATTCACTACATTTTTAGTTGATCTATTTCATTTTATAAAATGAAAATTCTTGTCTTTTGATTAATTATAATATCTTCTTTTTCATCTTTCGTTTTAGAAGCTCTGTTTGTAGTTTTAGTTTTACTTCCCTCTAAGTTACTGGCAGTAGTCATCGGAATTTGTCTCTTTGATACCACAGTGTCATACGTTGTTGGTTGAGAGAAATCAGGACAGCACGCCGTAAATGAATCCAGTGTTGAATGTCCCAACTTCCCTTTAGTGTCATCAGCAGAGGGATTTGTCGAATAACTTGTCATAACCTGTTCCTCGGTATCGAAAGACTGTTCAATTGCTTTTGCATTGAATAAAATATAATTGATATATATATATATATCTTTATTCTCACAAACCAAATTACAAAGGTAAAGAGATAATTATACATATTTCAAAATTACATAAATAAATAATGTACGAAAGTAGATAGAGGCATTCACAATTGTTCACCCAGAAAGTTCAATTTGTTATTGATCTCCTTAACAAGTTTACATAGTTCGTTCAGTTCTGTACATTTTTTTGAATTCATTAAGTCATAAAACTTCAATGTGTTTGGACTATTTCAATAGTAAGATGAAATACATTGTTTTCTACAGTTATCAAAAGCTGAACAATTAAAAATGTAATTGTATTCATCACCAGTGGCATCTGAATTACATAATTACATAATTAGTCCATCAGCTAGTTCCCAAAAGCGCTCTAGTTAAGGAGTTTGTGTTACACCCCAGGGTACCGCGATTTTTTTGGATAGAATTCAACTTCATAATCTTATTGATAAAATACATGGTGTTAGACTTAAACAAAAGTGTCCAAAAGAGGATTAAAAACGTCCCTTCCAATGGTCCCCTCATTTAGCAATCACGACTAAGTAATTTTTAATTGATTTTTTCAATATCAAGAGATTAAAAAAAAATAAAGTATAGGTATAAACAACTAAAATAGATACAAAACTTATCATATTAAATGTAACTCGGAAGATTTTTTGTTTAAAACAAATGTTTTTTACATTACAAACAATCCGATTTTGTGGGTTCAAATTAAGGCATATTTTCTCCTTTCATAAAGAAATTCGTTATACAATTACCCTTTTTAGTTAATTAAACTTGAGAATTAATCATTATGCAATGTTTAAATCATTTGCACTATTTATATATCGTCTAAAATATGAATTATTTAATAAAACATATGTACTTGCAAATAGTCGTAAAATACCGGATATCATCAAATTACCGACTTTGATTTAGTATACAACATGTACAATGTATTCACACATAAGCATTATCAATTTGCAACTGAAAATAAACATTTAATTGTCGATTTATGATGTTTTTGTGAGACAAATTATTTTATAAAGTGAATGTGTAACGAAATAATGATGAACAAATTACAAATTAAGGTCATCTTTTTGCGTTTAGAAAAGGTGCACTCTATCGAACTCAATAAAGGTGTGCTTGATAACATTTTGTGTTTTAGCTATAAAGTGATTGACTGAAGATTGTTAAGTCATTCAATCGACAAACATCGCTTTGAACGAACGTCAAATAGTCAGTTGTGGGGTTTGGCAATACTTTTTACTTTCTTAGGTTTCTTAGAGATACAAACAAAAATGGCTTTGTTGGTTTCAGTTTAAATAAAGATTCTTATAAACGTTGGTTTGCTAAATGCACATGAAAGAGCTTCAATATCATTAAAATGTCGAGACTTGGTAGAAATTTTTAACCCTGAAACATCCGCCCAAAAAAACTCAGAAAAACTCGAATGAAGCGAGTCAGTTTCTGATGTTTTGAAATTGTTTCAGACACTGCAAAGCTGGCCGATTCCATTATAACATCGGAGCAGTTATATGGCTTGGTTCTCTGGTTCTGTTGCATCTTCGGAATTACTGGGTGACCTTCTTAACGCGTATGAAAAGGGGAAATTTGATTCAGAAATTTTCATTACGGAACGGCTTATTCAAAAGTCAACCGATATCTTCAAAAAAGAAAATCATTGCTTACATTTTTAAAAAAGGAAATAAAAGGCAAGCGGTTAATGGCTGATAAGAACAACAAAACATTGAGAGCAGATGAAAAAAACGTCGCCTGCTTGTCATAGCCCAGACAAGATAGTTGGTTATGCGATAGGTTCTCCAGTTTAAATTAGGTCCTTTTCCAATGTCTCTTGCAAACTTTGATGGTACACATGTAATGAATTTCTTGGGAATGGAAGAAATGTTTGTTAGTTGCTTTTGTTGAATTCTTTTGTTTTGAAAAGAGTAAACAATCCTATAGATTTACACTTGAATGTATGGAATTATTTGTGCCACAAATTATATGTTGAAAATGAAATAGTGTAGAATGGTTTTAGTTTATAATCAAACAGGAAGAAGCCGATAAAAAAATGTTTCTTAATAAAATGCAAAAACATGCAGCTGACGAAGGTTACGACTTCATTGTTAAAAAACCTTCTGACACTGTTGTGAAAGTATTGGCTTACTATTTTCACAGTTGCATATCAATTCTAACATTGTAAGTCTGACAAATACATCCCCCAAATGCAGATTATTAAATGTGCAATCAATGTGTGCAAATTTGGTGAGAATATTTGTCGAAAAATACCAGGATTTTGCACCAATACAGGTTGTGATTCAGTAAGTGTGTTGTCTGGTAAAGAAAAAAAAGCAAAGCATTCGGCTTTTTGACACGTTAAGTGGAGTTTCCAGAAGGTATATTCCAACTTGGTGAAACCTTGGAAGAGGTTGGCGAGGAGTTGTCAAAGCACTCGAGAGGTTTTCGTGTTCTATATATGGCTACAAAATTAAAAATATCGATAAATAAACATCAGAGCGTTTTGAAATGCAAAAGATGCAATGTAAAAGCACATCAAACAAGCCAACTTTCAGACGAAGATCTGGAAATCTGCTCTAAAACACAACACTGGTCTGTTGCCAAACAACTATGGTTGGATTGATTAGAGCGCTTTGATCAGTATCAATTTTCTAGACCAACCACCAGCGTTAGATGCTTTGGTAATTCTGATGTGCTGTTCATGTAAAGCTGGTTGTGCCAAAAAATATGTTCATGTGTTCAACAAGGTTTATCCTGAACAGATAGCTGTATGTTAATGCTCGAAAGCTTGTAGATATAAGCATTATCAAATCGTTGATATTGTTAACGATGACGACACAGATGATGGAAAAGATGATAATGATAATTCGGTAGATGCCGGTGACCAAACTGATGATGATTTTATGGATTGACCTTCTGGGTGACCTTTAAATGAGGCGATGCGGTTGTTAAATTTAAAAAAAATAGAAATCTAGAAACCCTGACAGTTTTGTGTGTTTTAATATGTGAGTTGACAGAATCGTGCATTTCTGGTTGCTTATGTTTGTGTTTGTCGTTGATTATATGTTTTTGTTTCTTACCTTTAATTTTTTTTTCAACAGCCTTTATATACATGTACTTTATGCTGTATGTTTCAATGTGAAAAAATAAACCAATTTATCAAGAAAATTAGTACGTATGCTTCTTTTCATTCAAAATCAATTACTTTTGGAAATGACCCTCCCCCTTTTTTCTCTACGATATAAAAATTAGCCTGCGTTTTAATATGATATGATGTGTTCCATTTAATAAAAAGTATAGTACTGAATAATTAGTTATTTTTACATTTTTCTGTAATAATGTGCAAAACAAAATTTTTGATATACCCTGAAATAAGCCCCCTTTTAACCCCTTTTGGACACTTTTTCAAAAGTCTAACACCTCTTAAAATATTCTTCAGATATTACTCTTTAAATTTATACAAAAAAATTGCGGTACCCTGGGGTGTAACACAGAACTGAATTTTTGCCCTACCAGCTGATGGACTAAATACACATTTTCTGTTTTCTCTTTCATTGTTTTGCCTTCTTCCAGTTTCTATTGGAAATTTCATGTTCAACGTTCGAAATTTAAAAAATAAGGATATTTGCGTGTCATCCAAAATGTTTAAATATTTCTCAAACTTCAAAGTTTCTTTAAATAACCGATAATTTAATGCTTTTGGTAGATATCCTCTTTATCTTTGACGAATTGGCATAAAGTTTTATTTAAGTGACGGTCTTCATATAATAAGTCAATATTACAAGGCATACGGATAAATTCCTCCATATGAATACTGTTTATGTTTGCTTCGTCTTTGTTTATACCTGATCTTTTGAAATGTAGCTAGAAGTTACAGTTGTCACAAGCTATACCTCCCTAAACAACTCGGAGCATATAGGCTGTATTTCGGCTATAGACTTATACTAGTATTTAGATGTTGGTGAGATAGAAAAGTAGGTTTTGGAAAACCGATTCAAGTGTTCAATATTATAATTTATGTTGAGATGTTGGATAGGAGAGTGCGAGAAAAATTGAATTGTTTAAAATTTCGAGAGAATCAAAATACTTGTTTATGCTAGCATAGAGATCTTTGAAGATGTCATTGACAAATAGTTCCATTCTGCTGCCATTGACATTTATAAGACTAGTTGTATTGTAGTCATTTACTACATATTTCAGTTGAGAGCCAATTTGAACCTTTTTCCCCGGTTGAATACGCTGTTACAGTGATCTGCAGTTAAGTGAGTGTAATTGAGATTTTTGTGTTTTCTAAATGCCAAATTACTGTTAAAAATGTTGTAGGGAAAATGAGAAAAAAGTTCTTAGTTGATTCGAAAGCTGTTGTAAAATTCAATTTGGTTGAATTTGAAGACTGCATGAGAAACTGGACGTAGATGATCCTACAAATAGTAGTCACTGTGAAATTTTATCACTACCAAAAGTCTTTTATAATCAGCTTTGATTTTTTTTCTAAGCCAAACTTTTGCTGCTTGGGGATGGATACCGTCTTTATATAAAGTGAAGTTGAAGTTATTTCTTCCGAGATGCCTGTTGGATTTCGAGGTTTTTTCTTTCACTGATTGATTATGCAATATGTCAACTGAGAAGATAGGAAATGGATTCGTAGCAAGTTGAGTACTACAGTTCTCTTCAATAGCAGTTTATTTTTTCTAGTTGATTTATAATTAGCCGTCGTCAGGTGGATCAAAGGCAGATGGGTTTTTTATATTTGTTTCCCTCTACGATTGAGTATATTGGAATTTCCAGTAAAGATATGTTAGTTTAGATGTTTGACAATCAGCGTGATGAATTTAGCGTAAGTGTCAAAATGGCATTGCAATATATTTTCAGTTGGAAAAGCTAAAGAGATGTAAGGACTCTTGTAAAAAGTGAAATGACATGTTTTCTAACAAACTGTAAACCTGAATGCTGTCTAGAAGATCAATAAGAAATTTGAATTTTGTCTCCAAGCCAGGTATATCCTGCCTAAGTGGACCTGCGTGGTTCACAGCACTATCGGATATCGTGTTTATTTTTAGAATCAAGATTGGAGTGCTTGAAGAAGAGGTTTCACACATACACATTTACAAATATAAGGTATTTATTCCACTAAATGTTTTGACTAATGTTAACTCCAAGGTATATTTCGCTACCAACAACTTCTATTTGGTGTTCGTGCAAGTTGTAAGTTGTGTGCTTGTTAGAAATCCTCCTGACAGTGCCTTTTTCATCTCCCACTTGTGCTCCCATTCTTCGAGGGTAGTTAGGGCTATCTGTTGAGTTGCTGCATCATCTGAATTTCTTCTTTTCCTGTTGGTCAGGCTAATAGATATAGGAAGATGTGGTGTAAGTGCCAATGAGACAACTCTCCATCCAAATAACAATTTAAAAAGTAAACCATTATAGGTTAAAGTACGGCCTTCAACACGGAGCTTTGGCTCACACCGAACAACAAGCTATAAAGGGCCCCAAAATTACTAGTGTAAAACCATTCAAACGGGAAGCTTACATCTGAAAATGTACCATGTGGCATGTCGTTGATGTGTGTAAGGAATATGAGGATCTCCAGATAGAACATCTAAAGGGGTAGATGAATGTTCTTCTAAAACAACTGACTGGGTGCTGAATGTTAATTTTTTCACCAATAATGTGCTATCTGAAAGATTAAGCATTTGTGTGGTACCTTGTCGAAGGTTTTTATAAAATTCAGTAGAATAATGTGTCTGACGCCCCTGGGCTGATTTAAAAAAAAATCTGATTTAGTGTTACAACTGATTGGGTCACACAGAATCGACGAGTTCCATGTTGCCTATCACATAGGTTGTAATGTCGATCAAAGTGATTCATTGGTGTGCTGTATATGACGTTGTCTAATGGTTTGCATGGCATATATGTCAATGAGACAGTCCAATAGTTTGAGGGTTGGTTTTTCTCTCCTTTCTTGTAGATTGACACGTTTGCACCATTCATCTGGTATCCTACTCTGGTCTAAAGAAAGCTGAAACATCAAGATTAAGATAAGGACACTGAAGAGATTTAAAGTGCTTCAATTGGTCAAGAATGGTGCAGTCGGATCAGGCGTGACATTTGACTACCGGTAATCACACAATGTTGGCTGAAACTGCCAAGCGAGTAGATGGAGAGCCTCGAACGAAACATTTGGATATCAAAGATGATCAACATCCTGTTTAACAAATACTTGTTTGGCTTTATAACTTTTTTATCTGAGCGTCACTTATGAGTCTTATATAGACGAAACGCGCGTCTGGCGTATTAAGTTATAAGCCTGGTACCTTTGATATATAGAATAACCATACATTGTCTCGAAATATCAATGTTATTTGTACAAGGCTTAGAAACAGGTAGAAAGCGAGGCTGTGCCGAGCATTTCTACCTGTTTCGAGCCGAAACAAAAGATACAGTGATATTATCTTGATATCTATATCACTAACGGAAAGCTGAATACTAAAATTTATGATAAAAGAGATGATTTTTCATTTCCTATCGTTAACTATCCATTTTTAGATGGTGACGTTCCCTTGTCACCATCTGACGGTGTTTATATATCTCAACTTGTACGATTCGCTCGTGTATGTAACAATGTTTTAGATTTTAACGAGAGAAGTTTATGTATTACTGAAAAATATTTACACCAGGGTTTTCGATATCACAAACTAGTCAAAACATTTACTAAATTTTATCATCGGTATAAGGACATCATTCGTAAATATAGCTCAACATGCAGACTTCTTATACGTTCAGGTATTTCACATCCAATTTTCTATGGAAATATTCTTTATAAAGCACAAAGGTGTCAGTATTCACCCCAGAAACTAACAAAACCTTTGAATAGACTTATTAAGAAGGGATATAGTTACGATACTGTTGTCAGGTCATTAAAGATTGCATATTTTGGCGTTAAAATTGATTCACTTATAGGGTCTTTGCATCGGAACTAAACACATTTATTAAAAAAAACAGTTGTTGGCATGACACGGGTTATGTTCTTCTCATATATGTTATGATGGTATGATACTTAACCCCTAACGGGAAGGGTTGTGCCTGATGTTCATATGATGAAATCATAATCTTTCAGTCAGTTTTATTGAAGTCTGGAGCTGGCATGTCAGTTAACTGCTAGTAGCCTTTTGTTATTTATGTATTATTGTCATTTTGTTTATTTTCTTTGGTTACATGTTGTGACATCAGACTCAGACTTCTCTTGAACTGAATTCTAATGTGCGTATTGTTATGCGTTTACTTTTCTACATTGGCTAGATTGGCGGGAATTTTTCACTACATTGAAGACCTGTTGGTGACCTTCTGCTCTTGTTATTTTCTTTAGTCGGGTTGTTGTCTCTTTGACACTTTCCCCATTTCCATTCTCAATTTTAATTTTAGTGATATTATGGCCTCCTTACTTGGGACAGGAACATAAAGAATAAGCCTGGATTAAAATTCTTTGTTAGTGCTCTACTTCGCCTTATCTCTGACAGCGATGTTACATGACATATTGTTTGTTAGCGCTCTACTTCGCCTTATCTCTGACAGCGGTGTTATAGTACACATTTTTTTGTAAGCGCTCTACTTCGCTTAATCTCTGACAGCAGTGTTACCATTTTCTACATTTGAAAATGCCTGTACCAAGTCAGGAATATGACAGTTCTTGTCCATTAGTTTTTGATGCGTTTTGTTATTTGATTTTGCCATTTGATTATGGACTTTCCGAATTGATTTTCCTCTATGTTCAGTATTTTTGTGATTTTACTTTTTACAGGACATATGGTTTGTTAGCGCTCTACTTCGCCTTATCTCTGACAGCGGTGTTATAGGACATATTAATTGTTTGTTAGCGCTCTACTTAGCCTTATCTCTGACAGCGGTGTTACATGACATATTGCAAGAACGAAATGTCAAAATCAGTAAGACAGGTTAATGAAATGTAGTTCGAAGCCAATTTCAACTAAATGCACCCACACAAATGTGTCCGCCTTCTTGTCAAGATACAGACAGATGCCTGTACATATTCATGACATATGCCTGTATATATTAAAGTACGGTTAACGACATACTAAACGAAATTGACAAGTAAGTATTCATTTCTATACTTGTTTGACAGATAGTACCAGACTAACTGTGAAGCCAAAATAAAATTAGCTGAAATGTGCAGTTTTATCCCAGTCCTAAATAGTGACTTACTGTAATTATTTTTAAAATTCAGTGTTCCAAAAAAAAACTATCGTGATGACACAGAGACAGTAGAATGATGACATTGTGCTAGTAATCAATGACACACAAAATTAAATTATGATATAATTTTTTCGTCTATAAAAAAGGAAGCTCTTTATATTATAATATAGTTCTGCCTTATAACTTCTCAAATAATCGGTGAACAAATTAATACATATATAGTAAAACTCTTGTTATAAGTACGGCGTCCCTTTTGCTGTGTGTGCAGCATGAATAAATAAGCAATCACATCCGGTCGGTAGTTGCCGTATTGATAAGACAAGGTACTATGCTTGCTGCTCGTTATAAAACACATAACCTTACATTAACTATTTAAGGTATTCGTACAATGCCTTTAAGAGTGCAACATGTTTGCTCCAATCTTACATATACCCATTTCTCAGAGAAATTCGAATTCTTTCGGTGTCTATCTGATTATGTTTCTTTACTGGTAGCATACGTTACAGGATAACACACTAATAATCTGTATTTATTTAGGAACACAATCACAGAAGGTCAAGAAAAACGTACCAACAAACACAATTGATATGCAGAAAGGATATAGATTTTTTAATTTAATGTTTTTAGAAAATTCAAATGGACCTTATTCATACGTAATCATTTAAGGTTTATGTACCTTCTGTAGCCATTTCTGACGAACTTATTTTGGCCATATTTATATTTGTTTTAACCAATAACTACATTTATAAACTTGTTTTAAGGAAATCAATGCTAGCACTGCATGCAATAATCCTATATCTATCAGTCATCAAATTGCCAAATATGAGAGTACAAGGATAAATGCTGTAGATTTTCTATAAAAATCTTGATTTATTTGCCACAAAGTCCTCTTTTTCTATCAAATGCAATGAAACAGTAAAAAATAATGCTTTTCATCAAGTTTCCCCTTGGAATATGTACTAAATGGCCTATCTCTATTATTAATTATATCCGTAGTTTTGATACAATTGAGGTTTGAAAAAATCGTACAAAAATGGCTACAGAAGGGTACACAAACCTTAAAACATGTAAAAGAGGAACGAAAGATACCAGAGGGACAGTCAAACTCATAAAATCAAAATAAACTGACAACGCCTGGCTAAAAATGAAAGAAGACAAACAGACAAACAATAGAATACATGACACAACATAGACAACTAAAGAATAAATAAATAAATAAATAAAATAAATAAAATAAATAATCTTTATTTCAAGAGGATGATCCCATTAGTTAAAACTAATCTTCCTGAGAGAACTCAAAATAATAATAACATAGTTATAAGTACAAACAGTATTATAAAGTTATATTATACACAATATACAATTGTATTGAAATAATAATGAAAAGGCATATTAATTTGCACAATTGATGAAAAATTTGTAACATTTTGTTTTAAAAGATACAAGTGTATCACTCATTTTGATTTCATTTGGTAAACTGTTCCATATTTGAGAGCCTGAATATGTAAATATTTTCTTTAAAAAATTTGTTTTTGGTTTTGGAAGATTTAATAGTTTTTCATCAGCTGAACGTAAGTTATAGTTTTGATTATTAGTAAAATGAAAATTTTCTTCTAAATAGTTAGGAACCATGCCATTAACTGATTTAAATACAAGTATTGCCTTTTGGTATTGAATTCGTTTTTCAACATTTAACCAGTGTAAACTTTTAAACAATAAACTGGATGATGTCATTATGTCAGCTTCTACTATAACCCTAGCAGATTTCTTTAATAACTTATTAAGTTTATTTATTCCACTTTCACAACAACTTCCCCATATATTGCAACAATAATCAAATAATGGCAGAATATAAGCATTAAAATAGATAATTCGTATATGCATAGGTAAATATTTTCTTATCTTTTGTAATAAATTGATTCTATTTGATATAGTAATTGACATTTTATCTATTTGCTGATTCCAATTTAAGTTTTTGTCAATATATAAACCAAGTAGTTTTTCACAATCTACATTTTCTATTTGTTCATTTGAAATATTTATATTTAAACTGTTTCCAGTTAAACAAAGCCTTTGTTTTGAACCAATAATCATTGATTTACACTTTATGGCATTTAATTTCATACAATTTTGCAAACACCAGTTTTCAATAACATGAATATCATTTTGAAGGTTAGAAGCTAACTGAATTACATCATTACCTCTACAATGTAATGTAGAATCATCTGCATATAAATCTATTAATGAATGTTCTATATTAAGTGGTAAATCATTGATATATAAAATAAATAACAGAGGGCCCATGATAGAACCTTGTGGTGCACCAGTTTTTATGCATTTAGTATTAGACATGACGTTATTGACCTTAACTTGTTGGCTTCGTTCAAACAAGTATGACTTAAACCAGTCTAGTGTACTATTTGAAACATTATAATATTCAAGTTTTTTCAATAAAATTATATGATTAACCAGATCAAAAGCTTTCTTTAAATCTAAAAATATAACTCCGTTTATCTCTCCATTATCTACATTTGCTAACCATTCATCTACTAATTTAGTAAGTGCAGTAGTACACGAATGCTTAGGTCTGAAACCTGACTGTGTAGTATTAAGAAGGTAATTGCTATTTAAAAATATATACAAACTATTAGCTATATGTCGTTCTATGATTTTAGAGAGACAAGGCAAAACTGCTATTGGTCTATAATTATCAGGATTACAGGCATCGCCACTTTTAAAAATTGGGCATACTCTTGCAGTTTTAAAAATACTTGGAAATTTACCACATTTGATACTTAGATTAAATATATATGTCAAAGCTGGTGCTATGACATCGCTGCACATACTCAAAATATTTGGTCCGACATCATCTAAACCAGTTGCTTTCGACTTGTCAAGTTTTTTTAAATACATATTTACATCTAAAATACTCATTTCTGGTATAATGAATTTTTCACTACCCCTTTGTAACTTTGATTTTACAAATTTATTGAGTGCATCAAAACTGGCACCATCATCACTATTACATAATTTGTTTTCAACTAAACCTTCAGCAATATTTGTGAAATGCAAATTAAATGTATTTGCTATATCAACATCATTTTGAATTACATTATTTTTATATTCTAAATCCGTGATATTATTATGTATTTTTTTAGGATTAAGACTTTTGACATACTTCCAAATAGTTTTACTATCTTTACAATTTGAAATAGCATTTTGAAAATATTTTTTCTTTGCCTGTTCTACTAAAAATGTAACCTTATTACGCCAAATCTTATAATTATATATATCATTAATTCTGTGAAAATGATCTCTTTGGTGTCTAGCGCTATTTATATCAGAAGTCCACCACTCTGGTTGTTGGGTATTTTTTACCCTTTTAATTTTCTTAGGAGCATGTTTCTCTAGAGTGCTTAGAAATAGGTTGTACCAATAATTAGCTGCTTCATCAACATCTCCAATCGATTCAATGAGATGAAAAGGAGTATTTGTTAAATTTTCAATAAATTTATTTTTATCAAATTGTTTAAATGATCTATATTCTATGGACAAGTGCTCCATTTTTGATATTTTTGGGTTAAGTTTTCTTGTTACACAAACAGGATAATGATCACTGACAGCATAACTAGGCACATTTACTTCTATAATATGGTCTACATCGGTTGTATATATATGGTCTATGGTAGTTTCACATTTATTTGTTACTCTTGTCGGTTTATGTACAATTTGTTGTAAACCATACAAATTAATACAGTCCTTCCATTTTTGATTTCCGACAACTGTATGATTTATTTGTGAATAGTTTATATTAAAATCTCCTAAGAGTATAATTTCTTTATTTTCTGCAGAAGCTTTATCTATTTCCTTTTCAGCTGAATCAATCCAAGATTGAAATGAGCTTGGTGGACGATAAAAAATGCCTATTAAAATAGAGTTTGTGTTTGGAAATTTAATTTCAATCCATAAAGATTCAATACTACTTATTTCTAAATCGACTCTTCTCTGATGACATACACTATTTCGTATGTACGCAATTACACCTCCGCCATAATTAATAGCGTTTCTATCTTTTCTTTCTATTTTGTAACCTTCAATTTGTAATGTTTCGGTACCAATTTCATCATTTAAAAATGTTTCTACCATACCAAATATATCAAATAATTGTTCATATTTTAATAGAAATTTTATTTCTTCAATTTTTGGTTGTAAATGTTGAATATTTAAACAACCTAGTTTAAACCCTTTTTTAAATAACCAACTTGCCTCATTATTTGTACTTTTATTTACAGAACTAGGTGTTTTATTTTTACCCTTTGTATGCCTCTTTTGAGATTTTCTCAATTTATTATTATTACTGTTGTTTATATTATCAATGTCTTTTATACAACATGAGCATTGTATACTACTACATTTATCACATAACAGATTTAAAATATTATATCTGTTTGAAAAACTAGAACAAGCTAAATGCTACCTATGAACATAATCTGACTTACGTACAGAGTTTGGTGAATGATAGTTAAAAAATGCTGCTCTGTCTACATTTTGTGTATTTAGTTCATTAATGTTTCTCCACGAGTCACGAGAGTTCATATAGAGATCATTACTGTCCTTTACGTTTCTGGTGTTGATTCCTGGATGGTTGAAATTTCTTCTATCTGTTGTATTCAAGTTACTCCGAGATTGATATCTTGGTTTTGTAGGGCTCCTTTTGAAGTTGTTTGTGTAATACTGGTGACTGGAACTTTTATATCTATTTCTGTTTATAAAAGTTATGGTAGAAGCATCGTTTTGGGACAAAGAACGATAACTCTTGCTAGACGACCCATCTGAAAAGTTTCGTCACTCTCGTTAAATCTCGTTCGATTATTTTTTATTAATGGCTGCCAAAATTCTCGTTCAATCGCGATCTTGTAAAAACAGGCCGAACGGAACAAATTCGATGTTAAATACGACATGAATTTTTATTTGTTTGCAAAAACAAAAATTCAGAAATGTTGGCTACTTGTGTAGCTTATTTAAATTTTATTGTACCACGGAAATTACCGAAGTTTTGACAACAACATCCGACGCCATGTTTCGTCTGCTTCAACATTCCATTATCAGTGAGGTCAAAGCAAATGTCCTAAATAATCACAGGTTCTTCATTCAAAAGTCACAAAATCATAGTTAACGATAACACATTTAGCGTAAAAGTTCCGTCCAGCCATGGGAACACAGAAAAAAACCTCTGCAAGCAATATATTTCGCATTTCTTTTTACAAATTGACCATGTCGGACATGCGGGGTAAATTCCGGTGCACTGGTTGACCATGACTCCTTATGTTCATCTGCCACATATCATTATTCTCCACACCAAGGAACAGTGATAATTATACAGTTGAATGTGATCACGGTTATTCATGTAGTCAATGGCGAATCCAGCATTTTTCATAAAAGGGGGGGGGCTGACGGGGCGCTCCAGTCATGATTCAGTTATTCCCTATATAATCATCATCCCCCCCAAGAAAAGGGTCTCCCTCTGGATCCTTTGGTAGTCCACAGACTAATTCAAAACTTAACAAAAGTTAAAACATTCAAATAATTCACAATTTCAGAGACATATATGTCTCTGTTTCTATTAAAATGGCAAACTCTCAAGACATCTTTTCATTGATTATGTCACACCTTATACAGTCCCAGGAAATGGAAACTGTTTTGTTTTCTCTCTCTAAGTTGAATCATAAAAGGAGACTTGAGTCTGAGTAGTACATTTAGAACTGACTACTGTATATATTGTATGCTTCAATATTGTCCAAAATTGGATTTTATGGGAAGATGGAGTTATTATGATAACCCATGAGAATAAACCATGATGTGTATATAGGGCATGTTACTTGGAAGAATGTGGGCTACATCCTTTAAAATTCAAGCTGCAGCAGTCGCCTGCATATTTTATGCATCAGTTTATCCCTGATCAAAACATTTTCACTCTACCAAGTACTTTATCACTATATCACTATCAGGTTCGCATTTCAACCTATTTAGCAATACACACTTATGATATAACATCACAGTACAAAAATTGTACTCAGTAACCAAATTGCACCTATTCAACAAAAAATACCTGCAAAAAACTTACAAGTTTTGTTTCACCATGTGAAATTATCTTATTATCATCTTTTTACTCTGGTACATAAATTAATAAGTGATAGATTTCTCTTAGAAGAAATTTAAAGGTCTGAGTGACTATTAACTATACAGAGAACAATACCTGTTGTATTTGTTCAATGGGACAATAGAACTGCAAAAAGTTTAAATGGACAGGTAACTATCAGGTGAATCTATGGAAAGGTTCAATTGGGTTCCAATAAAATGAGCAAATTAAATGTGTTACCATGAACATCCTTTTATTTCAAAAATAATAGTTACAGCATGAAATAAAACAAAATCTCTTTTTATATCCCAGTTTAAAGGATTTGAAATCAACCATACATGTAAAGATGTATGGAATTTGGGTACTGGTCTCATTACAGGATCATGGATTGTTTAGATGTTATTTCAAACTAATTTTCCAATGACTCTACATGGACTCAAAATTAAATTGGTATAACTCTATTGTAAACAAGGGAAGTCTACAAAATAAGCACAGAATAAACTTTTGTCTGGTACATAAAAAAAAGTTTGGTAAAAAAAACTGACAATTTAGGTAAAATTAGGGTATTCTCATGTTAGCAAATTTATTTTCATGACCCAAAAAAAAAAGTACAAACCTAAAGGCAATAAAATGCTTTGCCATGCACAGCCTGATACGACCGCAGATGTATATTGAGCATATAAATAACATCAAGTTTTTTTATGTCAGTTGAAATCAAACATATTTTTAATTTTGGATCCTTTAAACTTCAATATTGGCTTATTTGAAAACAGGCACAGGTAGACACACATATTTCTATTCAGCAGAAGTCTCAAACTACATGTACATATCTCCTTAATTCCATATGATAGTAAGTCCTACTAACTATTGAAAATGTGCACATTTAATTTTTTTCTAGCTCCTCTCGTGTGAAAGCAGAACCTTTTTGGTCACTATTTATGTGTTGCATCTAAATAAGAATTGTAACACTTTATAGTGACTGAACAGGTTAAACAAATCCTTCTTAGGAAACAGAAAAAGAAGACAACTTGAAAAAGCACAGCCATGCCAGTATATGTATGTATAAAACTCAGATCAGAATAGCATGGACAATGTGTTAGTTCTATGTCCTTGTGAATTTATTGTGAGGAAAGTTATCAATAATTCTGCAGATAATGCAATTTATTCAAGTGTTTTGTACATTGCTGTTAAAATTTTCACACAATCAGTGAAACATTCAAACAAGCTAAACTGAATTTTTATTACTGAAAGTTTCAAACATTGACAAATGTTTTATTTACCAAATAACTCATGTGTTTCTGTGAGAGAAAAAAAATCATGTGCAATTTTTGGAATTAAAGGGAAAGAAGATCCTTTTCTCCCTCTGGTGCATGTCAATTGTGAATATATACTTACGGTTACCAAATATATTTTCTTTATCATGATACTCACATCAACATAATCAAGAAGTACATGTACATCATAGGAAAAATGCACAGACTACAGATAAAATGTTTAAAACACCATATTTTGAGTGCATCTCCTGCCAAATCTGTACTAGATGAGTATAATTGATGTAAATAAGGTAATTTTTGGAAGAAAAACCCAAAATAAAAAATAAAAATACCCCCAATAATGTACTATAACCCCAAAATCAATTCTTATCTTCCTTTTGAGTTTTGTGTATGAACCTCCTGGTAAAATTTCATGGAAATCCATTTACTTAACTCAAGTTATTGTCTGAAACCAAATGTGCTTTTTTTTTAAAATGCTTGTATTTCCCATTTCCATTCTCAATTTTTTTTTGCTATCATATAAGAACTTGAAAAGTAAGCTACATTATGTACATGTAACAAAAAAAATATATGCAAGAAATGACATAAAACTGACTCTGAATTTAAAAACTGACTCTGAATTTAATAGTACACATCAGATATTGATATTGATGTAGAACTCACAAACTGAAGATGATCAGAAATACAAATGTTTTTATTCGAGTCAGATTTTTTTTTACCGAAGCCATTCAGCACTATCATTCCAAATTTTTTAGTCAAAATTTAACACTAGTATTAAGGTTTATCATAACAAATTGGCAAATACAGTCTTATTATCACCTAAAAAATACTGTGTACAGACTGACATGTGCGGTTTGGGAAGTTTTTATGTTTTTAGATATATAAAAGTTAAATTTAATTTGCATATCTGAAAGATAAAATCATTTTTGGCAAAGATCTGGATTCAAAATATTTTTTTGTCCTATGCTTTTTTATTCATCAATTTGGGAATCAGAATATTTTTTTTTCAAGAAAAATAGTATTTTCCATCTGAACTTATAATTTTATTTTAAACATAAACAAAACGTTATTGTAGCCTTGGACATTCGTTCTGAACATGCATGAAATATTTGCCACTGAACGTTAAACAACCAACAACCAATCAATATCTAGGACATTATAAAGCTGGCATTTAAGGTATTGCCTTCCTCATATTTTTAAGCAACACGAACCCCACCAAAAACTAGGGGGATATCAGGTGCTCCGAAAGGGTAAGCAGATCCCTCTCCACATGTGGCACCCGGCATGTAAGATATGCGAAGTCATTTTTAATTCCTTAAGAATGAGGTACAGTAAATATGATTTTTCCCACATTTTGACAAAATTGTGCATGCTTTTATAATGGATCGTCGAAATATAACTGATAATCGGAAAATGATGCAGTTACCTCTAATATATAAAAAAGGGACGAAAGATACCAAAGAGACAGTCAAACTCATAAATCTAAAACAAACTGACAAAGCCATGGCTAAAAATGAAAAAGACAAACAGAAAAACAATAGTACACATGACACAACATAGAAAACGTAGAATAGATAACACGAACCCCACAAAAAACTAGGGGTGATCTCAGGTGCTCCGGAAGGGTAAGCAGATCCTGCTTTACATGTGGCACCCGTCGTGTTGCTTATTTGATTACAAATCCGGTAAATAGTCTAATTCGGTAGGTCACATTCATGAAAGGGAAGGGGATTATAGTTACGATGTAAGGAACATATCCGATATGATTTGTGAAACGGTTATTCCATAACGATCAACCAACTCATGATGGCGTCCGTAAAATTCACGAAGGGATGATTTCAACTTCACCATTTGGAACTCTTGGTTTAATAGCTTCCTTGTGAGTAGTAACCCTCTATCAAGAAAATCATGATAGGAAATATAGATCCTGACATATATCTGATTAAATTCCTTCAAAACATTTAACATTATACAGAAAGCACATGAAATTGTCGAGAAACGTTCATTAATGTCCTAAAATTTAAAACAATTGTTGTTGATACATACATTTCCGATTAAAAATTTGTGTTCGCCTATTCTTAAAGAAATATATCACTCAGAAATAATTCGGAAAATAAAAGAGATAAATGAATCATTTCTCGCCATTTCTAGTTTCAGTTTAACGAGTTAAAGTTCTATGCAAAATTAAGCTCTAATAATCTCTAACATATAGCCCGTTTACTGTAACTTGAACTTAAAGACTACACATATTTTAAAAACGCTCTGTAAATTGTTTTTTTTTTTTTTTTTTTAGATCAAGCAATGTTTTGTTTTTTTAGATTTTGAATTATTAAGAATGAGGAGGGGGGCAAGGGGTTTAACTGTTATGCTGTTATGGGACAATTTAATTCTTTGTTATCTGTTATTTTGAAAATATATTTGCTGTTAACTTTTATTGTCTTATTTTTTGTAAGCTGTTATTGGGCTTTTAGTTTTTTTGTTATCTGTTATTGTGATAATGTATTTGCTGTTAACTGCTATTGAGAATTGGAATGTTAGCATTTTTTTGACAGTCAAGATTCATTAGAAACTGAAGATCATTGGACATTGGGGTCTACCACAACTAATATGTTTGTCCCGTATTTAGAGACGGATTTCATTAGCATATACTCATCACAGAAGTGAGGTTCAGGCAAATTCAAGTATATCTTATGATTATCCTTTGTAATAAATTCCATTTTTTTTTATGAATGTGTATTTAGAATTATCTTAATTTTTTATATGAGAATGATGTTCCTTGTTTCCCGTACTAATATATTAAATAAAAACAATTCTTAATATGACAAAAATGAAAACATATGGCCAGGAATATCTGACAAGGATCTCAATCAAGGACAAGGTCCTAACAACCAGTTAACCTTTTATATAATATGGTACATAGACTCAGCTCTGTGATTCTTTTCAAAGCAGAACCAAGTGCATTGTGCAATGAAAGTTCCAACATGTACTTGGGTCCTAAGCTGCACATAACTCATTACAAACAAAGATTTATTTCGTTTCAAGCCATTGTTTCCCTACTTAACTATGAATTATACTTACAAGTACACTTGGTGGAATCAAAAACCTGATAAAAAATAGTTCAAATAAGGCCTTTGAATAAACTCATCATATATACCAGGACTAAATTTAGTATATACGCCAGACGCGCGGTTTGACTACAATAGACTCACTCACCAACCAAAAAATTTAAAAATGCCAAATAAAGTACGAAGTTGAAGAGCATTGAGGACCAAAATTCTAAAAGTTTGCCAAAAACCAGCTAAGGTAATCTATGGTCATCTATGCCTGAGGTAGAAAATCCTTAGTTTTTAATAAATAGTGGAATAAATTGCTTGTGGCGTCTCAAAATTCATTCGAAGTACTAGTACTTGATAAATTGCATGCTTATAATTGGTGCTATTGATTTTTTTACCCTAGTTACCACTTTGCCTCATAGTATTATTAATAAAAATTCACACACCTCATTAAATGGGCATTTAGAAAAAGTTAGAATATTCAAACTCTTTTAGGTCATTTTTTTATAAGAAACAAAGGGAGATTCAGTCAATATATATAAACAATACACCAACGTTTCATGAGTTCTGCTGAAAGCATTTTTGAGTTATTTTTGAAAACTAGAAAATACCACCTTTTTCTAATGAATAAATTCCCTCAAATCAATAACATAAAATCGAAAATTAATAAAAATCGAAAGGGAGTTTACAACAATAAATATAAACATTTCAGCAAAGTTTCATGAGAACTGCTGAAAACATTTTTGTGTTAATGTCTGAAAACTGGAAAATGTCCCCTTTTCAATTAATAGAACCCGTTAACTCGGAAATTTGAAATCTAAAATTATAAAAATTAAAAGTGACCTCGTGTTAATAGATATAAACAATTCACCAAAATTCCTTGATTTGTGAAAGCGATTTTGAGATATAATCAGAATCAGAAAACTGAAAAAAAAAAACAATTTTATTGAAATTAACCCATTACCCAGAAACTTAAAATCTAAAATTTATAAAAAAAAAAAAAAAAAAAAAAAGGAGCTCACTTCAATAGATATAAACAATTTCCCAAAGTTTAATGCAAATTGGTTAAAGAGTTTTTGAGTTATTGTCCGACATGTTTGACAACAGACGGACAAAAGCCATACCATAATACGTTCCGTAAACGAGCGTATAAAAATATAATATATTGAGTACTAATTTAAACACATTCTAGATACATAAATTAATACTAAAACATAGTCATAGAAAATGGAATGCATTACAAAGGATTATAACCGTAATAAGAAATACTGATTTGTAAAAGACCAAATTATTTTAATATTTCATTTACTGTTATCTGTTTTTGTCCATTTTAATTCCTTGTTATCTTTTACGAGCCAAATCAATTTGCTGTTTTGCTGTTATTGGGACCCCCCTTGTCCCCCTCAAGATTGTATAACATTTATGAAAATTATTTTAAAAGGAATACAGCGAATAATAAATTCAAGCGCGATTAAAAACTTTCTTTTTGTGATGAAAAAATTAAAATAATAACTACTACATGGGAAAATGGTCACACCTTGGCCAGGCTATCCCTCAAAAAGGTATGATTACGCTCGACTGATGGGAGATAAATAAACGAATAAACTGAATAAAAAGCTTCTTCGTTATATGTTATACATTAAGTGTAGGAAGTGTGGCACTAAATACTATATCAAAAAAATTTGGGCTTAAAATAAACATCGAGAAAACGAAAGTCATCTCAATCAACGACCAATAAAATAAAATTCCATTAAGATAGAATCCTTAAACATCGAGGAAATAGAAGATTTTACACACCTATACAATGTAATAAGCAGTGATAACGGAACCACCAAAGACATCAAAGCAAGACTTAGTAAGGCTAGAACATCCTTCTGTCAACTCAAACAATCTGAAAATCGTCATCCCTTTCCAAAAACACAAAACTCAAAATTTAAAACAGCAATGTAAAATCTGTTCTGCTTTACGGCTCAGAATGTTGGAGAATTATACAATCTGACTGCATTCCACAATACCTGCTTGAGAAGGATATGTAAAATCTTTTGACCCAACAAAATAACCAATCAGGAACTATTCAAACTGACAAGTGGAAAAGATGAAGACCAAAAGAAACATGGAGAAGAACAGTGGAAAGCGAGATGAAGGAGGTTGGGATGTCATGGCGAGAGGTAGAGAAGAAAGCACACGACATAGTGTTATGGAGAGAGCTAGTGTCGGCCTTATGTGCATCAAAGCACGGAAAGGATTAAGTAATTACGTAAGTGTAGGAAGTTAAACATTGGCAGTGTTTTTCTCAGGTTCTCATTATAAAAGAAAACGAAAAAGATATAGAAAAAAAAGATGAAATAGAAAATAAAATACTCTTATTTAAGGGTTGTGAGTTGTCAATTAGTTAGAAATGCACATAGATAACATGACAAGTCTTAGAGTATTTACACCAACCCTCTTTTATGCTTGGATAAGATCGAGGTACACATATATTCTGGTAAATAAAGCAACAGCACTGTTACCTATTAAACAATATATAACTATATATAACTAGTTTATACATAGTTATTTGAGTACAGTAAAATTCAAAGGGTTTTTTTTTTAACTAGAAAAGTTTTTTTTTATACATGACGACTTCGAATATTATCGACGGCTTTCAGAACCTACCAGTCACCCGAAAAGAACACCTGACATATGTTTAGACATATTTTGAATTTTTGAATATTTGTACTTGGTGATTGACGTGTATTTCGAACTATATGATACAGCTGTATGTTGTAAAACACATACAATTTCTCGCAGTGTTGAAGAACCATTGTTTTTCTGCTCTCCGGTCGTGTTGTTTTCTCTTGATGTGAAATAGTTCTTTTAAAATTAAGAGTAAAAATGGGGAATGTGTCAATGAGAACACAACCGAAAGTATTCTTGGTGGTAAAATATACATTGAAATAATAAGAAAACCATAAGTTTCACTGTTTCACGGACGTTGGTTGTAAGTGGGAGCGAGCAGGGTGCCCAAACAACACATTTTGTCGCTTATAACTCATACATAAATTTAACTGGTCACTTTTAACACTGAGCATAGTGAAATTTAAACATATCGAAACAAATAAGAAGATTGGCAAAAATACGAATAATGAAAACAATCAACGTTTTAATTTCCATTCCCATATCTATAAGTGTTCTCATACATCCAACCATCATCAGGTGTTATTCCATCAACACCAGGTGTAGATATTTTAAATTTAACTATCTGATATATTTCACAATATGTTTTTGTTTGTAAACAAATTTGATTGACAGAATGGCATTGGTTTACTATTTTATAAAGCACGTTATCGTATTCAGTCGCGTTTTGTCTAATAATGACGATCATATATTTGTCGTTGTGTTATGCTTTTTCCGTTTGCAGCTATGGGGTTAGTTAAGCTTGACTATTCTGAGAACGAAAAGGTTTTAAAATCTATCTTAACAAGATTACATCCCCAGGAATTGACCGACGTGGATTGCGAATTCGACAATGAGAAACATCAGTATTTCACAAATTATGTCCAGAACCTTTATAAAGAAAAATCTTTGAGCGATAAAGATAAATAAGTGCGTATTTCTAATGACAGAACATTCACAAACGATCAGAGGAACTTAGCTAGTGTCCATATTCTACAGAAAAAGAATTGTAAGTAAAAACATATTTTGTTTTCTGCTCTTTGGTCGGGTTGTTGTCTCACAGTGAAATCTTTACTATCGAGTTTTCTATTGATAAAACATCACGAATATTTTCTAATGCGATTAAATCTTCTTTTACTTTTGCACAGCTTACATTTTAATTTAAAGTCAAATACTGATTGCGTTTTCCCCTAAACGTTTGTTGATGCTAAACATATTTGGTAATAAACAGCTGTGCCATGAGCGCATGATACGCCTGACGTCTTATGTGGAAGTTATATGCAATAATCATAAATAGTTTCTGAGAAAGTTATAAGCAATAACCATATATAGTTTTGAGACATGTTTCATGAAATTTGGATAAGTCGTTCTCAAGTTACGGTGCGACATATTTACGCCGGACAGACAGACGGACGGACGGACACCGGACATGTGTATACCATAATACGTCCCGTCAAAATTTTTTGACGGGCGTATAAAAACCTAAATAAATAAAATATTTGTAGTGTTTTTCATTTTTGTATACATTATGATTTTGTAGACGTTACTGAAGACTAAAGACGTAACGAAAGATTTTCAAGTTTTCTACAGTTCCAGAAATACTTTGTTTGAAGTTGGATTTACCAAAGCGATTCGAAGACATGCCAATTTGAGTGCACAATTAGTAATTTTTGAAAACGTCAATAAGACTCATATATCTTCACTTTGATTACGTTGTAGAAGAAGCATAAGAGAAGAGTTCTTGCATTTACAACAGTATGTAGGTGTAATCACAACATATTCGTTTTGCTCAGTAGAACCATGAATTGTAGATTTTAGTGACTTTGGTTGGCGAAGATGGTTGTGGTCCCTTCTTCATACCACACACATTCTTGTTCCGGCAACTGTCTCAATCGCAACAGTAATGACACAATTCCCTATCATGCTACTAGTATTATTAAACAGTAATCAACATGGTTTTATTCTCAGGAAAGATCGGATGAACCTTTGGACTTGTCCACTTACTGCGTACCAGCTTCATACGAACCATTATCAATCGTGTATTTATCAATTGGACGAATTCTCACATTGATGCAGATTCCTAAAATGAAAGTAGCATCGTGAATGTGTGCTTAAACCTTTTCTGCTGAGAGTGCTATCAGATTCGTATTCGCTTTGATACGGTTTGTTTATAATTAATGTCACCTAATATTTACAATGTGAATTTTAAATGTAAATACGTAAAAATATGTTTTCACTGTGTCATTTTGTCTCTTGTGGAGTACTGTAATGTCATTGGCAATACCACATCTTTTTTTAAAATTTGTATATATTGTGTCCTAAATGTCTCTCATAAATCTTTTTAAGATTGGTGCATACAATGCAAATGTTTTAATGTTGTTGGTTTTTTTCGTGAATCATATTTTATCTTTGTATATGGTGAGACTATAATAAAATATTGAATCTGAATCTGAATCTGTCATTTATTGTTTTCGGAATGTGAAGTTGTTGAGAACAAAGAATAGCTCTTTTCTTGATAATCATGTACCGAAATCCAATACAAGATAAAATAAATTGGTTCTGATATTTGATGATGAATAAAACATTTACTGAGATGTTTTTATCGACATAGAACCCTTTCTTCTTTGTGCAATGCAAATAGAAGTAAAATAATTAAAACAGGCATTGTTAAATATTCAAATATCCTAGTTTAGAGAATATACTACTGATGTCAATGTATAGTGTTAATATCAACAGAAATTATCTATAAAAAAATCAAGTTCTATGTCGTTAACCAAGTTTATGAATAAGACCAGATATTTAATGATTTTTAAAATATTGATCCCTCACTTTGTGAAACTAACAACTTACCAAAACTGTTTAATCCGGTTGTCCATAACTGAGGCCCAATACACAAGTTTTTCCGCATGGAATTATTCGGCTGTATCCGTTGGGACTATAGACACGGTGGGTATGGTTGTCCTGCGAGAGAACGTACTGTGCTGGTGATTCGGTCCTGACGGGTGCTGGTGATCAATGAAAAAATGTAAACAAAGACGAAAATGATGATTTTTGACGTTTTCACTCATAAAAAATGGAAGAAAACAGTTGAGATTTTTTTAATTTCGTTTCTTATGGGTTCATATATAAACCATTAAAAAATTGACCCTCTAAACTGTTTCAGTAAGCGTAACACAAAAATGCTCATTTTCAGAAAATCTCGAACTGAAAAAATTAAAACAAAAACGCTCATTGAGTCCGCTTCCTATACCGCAATCCACACGACAAAACAATTTTGTGAAAAAACATTGCAATTTATTAAAATTTAGCATTTTCTCAATTTATTCATGTCCTGATACTGTGCTGGTGGGTCCTGTCATTGTGGTGGTGGGTCCTGATACGGTGCTGGTGATTTTGGATAAGAAGTTGGTCATATTTGAAACAAATGTTACAAAATCAATAAAGTTAGCCAGATAATTGTTGCCGACAGGATATAAAACTCCTATTTTAGGTCTTGTGCATCCATTTGACTGTTTAATATGTGTTTTCAAATGATCTGAACTTGTATTACATAATAACATAATAGGGCAACATCTTTCGTCCAATATCAGATAACAATATATAGTATCTTAAATAAGTTAAAAATTCCACAATACTATATAATTCATTTTATGTGTCGATTTGTTCGAAAAAAAGTCGAAGAGAAGAGACTTTTTTTAATGTCATGATTATCTGTCGCTTTCTAGATCTATGCTTAGCATTTATTTCAGATGACATGGACTCCTCACCCTGATGACCCTGCTGCCTTTCATAACTTTATCCGTATACATATATTAAGAGATAAACAAAAGGCTGCAACACGTATTTTTGTATTTAAAATGATTCGTTGTAACGAGAATATTTGTGGTGAATGGAAACTGTGAGGGTCACAATCTTAAATTGCTTATATATGTTGCTGGACCCAGTTTCGTTATCTGATCTGAATTTCCTAAAATGTACAAGGTAGATAGACATTTTGATTTTTTTTACTCGGTAATGAACCATTGTGTTGATCCCATGCTAAACATGACAAAAATCTCTGTACAAAGGTCTGTGAATTCTCTACAAAAATAGTGATTTTATTTTCACTAAATTCTCTTTTTCTATACAAAATACAATAATGAACCATAAATAAAAATGCTTTGCAAGAAGTTTCCCCTCGATATATGTACAAAATTATTTCTCTATTATTCATTGTCTGTGCTGTTTTGATACTATTGCAGTTTGCACATTTCGGAATTGACAGGCTACAGGAGGGGTCATAAACCGTACACGAAAAGATAAAATATTGATATATTAAGTACTTAATTTGCATCTTTGAACCCCCACCCCGGTTGTTTTTTAGGAGCCTGTGGTGTCTAAAAATGGTCGATTACAGACAGCCGAGTACGCATTTTCCAGGAAGTCCTGAAAACGGATAGATGGAAACAAAAATGTTTGATATATCTGGCTTTAGATTCAGTTTTTTTTAAATATAAATTAAGGCTACATTATTATATAATAATTCTACGAATTCACAATATAAAAAAATGCAGAAAAAAAATGAATGAAGTGAAATATCTTAGTAAGGAGTCATTACTACAGAGATGGTGTGTTTGACACACAAAACTTAAAAGCATAGTGATTCCAATATTAAAATAAAAGTGTATTTTAGTTGGGTATTTTTTTTCCATTTACTCATTTTCAATTATAATCAAGGCACATTTTATTTTTATTCATGAAAAATATTTAAATATAGAAAAGAAGGACACATTGTTCACTTCCTCCCCCGTAATTCTTTATCAAAAATATTTATTTTGAAATGAAAAAGCCAAGAAATCTTAATTTTGTTAGTGTTCTCTAGGTTATCTCGTCTTCATTCTCTGACATATTCTACCCTGCCCTTTCATAAAATAGTGATTTTTTTTAGTGTTCTATCGAACTTTCGAAAAAAAAATATACCTGGTAACCGTTTAGACAAAAAAAATATGTTGGAAAAATCTAACAGCAAGTGATTCTTAACAGCTATAAGATACATTTTTCTTTTACAATACAACTTTTTAATCTTACGGGAAACTATTACAAGCTTTCACTGTAACCTCGCTCTAACTTATCCCCATTCCCCCCCCCCCCAAAAAAAAAACCCCAAACAAACAAACCCGCAATTCTATTGTCATTCTTATAGTCAGCACTCAATTGTTCACAAACAAATGTGTTTTAAGCTGCTAAAGACATGTCGATTCAAACGCTCAGAAAGTCCTTTGTTCTATATTTTTGCTCTCCATTTTTATGTAAAACCTTTTACATTTTTATTTTATGGGTTATTGTTGAAGGTCGTACGATGACGTATGGTTGTAAACCCATACTTCCTTTGTTTTTTTTATGGAAATTTGTCCATTGACAACAAACATACCACATCATCTACTTTATATAACTGTATTGTATAAACTACATCGTATTTTGGTGATCTTGCAAAATGATCGTAATCCCGAAAATCGTAAACATATGTTCTTATCTTAAAAGGGGGCAAGAAGGGTTCCATTACAGCCCAATAAATAAGATTACAGTTAATTTAAAAAAAAAAAATTTAAAAAAAAAAGGAGTATGTTTTCTCTCATAATAACAGTAAACAGATTCACAACAATGTCAATTTCAAGAAAGCAGACAACAGCTAATTAGTCAATAACAGTACAGCATCAATGATCTTGAATATATGCCACTTTTAACTAAAATATAAAAGCACAGAACCAGGACATAGGAGCACAGAACCAGGACCGTTTTTCTTATCACCAGCACAGCGTCAGGACAATTCCGTTTAACGAACTTGCACGACTTTTGCAATATAATAGTGTTGTAATAAACTTTGCATGGTACTTATGACACATCAGAGAAAAATTAAGCAACAAAACAGTCGTTTTATTGCCGTTTTGATACAATGTAAACAAACCCACCAGCACAGAATCAGGACCCACCAGCACACGTCAGGACCAAATCACCAGCACAGTACGTTCTATCGCAGGACAACCATACCCACCGTGATAGAGCATATCACATTTCGACGAAAGACACTCAACACCAGGGACACAAGAATACAAAAAGACTTCTAAAGACTGTGCAAAACAAACTTTGAAACACTCGGTTACTCTGATAGTATCCTATTTTGGCAATTCTCACGTGGTGCGTGCTTGTGTTTCACACCTTATAGACTTATTAGATTAAGAACAGTTCCATGTAAGACTACCAAGACAACACAATCAAACAATTAATGTATATATCTCAACTGTAAAACATGAATGAAAGGTACAGTTTAACATGAAAACACGATAAATGCTTTTAAAAAGGAATACGCAAGACTGATAATAACAATATAGATACTGTTAATGAAATCAAACAAACAGAATGTTAAAGAAACACGATCTATACAAATCAGGATCAACTCGGCTTCTCTGGATTACTAAGCAGTTCATCGTCAAATGGTGACACTATTGATTAATAAAATTATAAAACAATACAATAAATGAACATTTTGGGTTTTATACAGCTCATAAATAAAGGCAACAGTAGTATACCGCTGTTCAAAACTCGTAAATCTATGGACAAAAAACAAAATCGGAGTAACAAACTAAAACTGAGGGAAACGCATTAAATATAAGAGGAGAACAACGACAAAACATTAAAATGTAACACACAGAGAAACGGACTAAGCATTAGACAAAATATAATCCTACGGGAATAACAAATATAACATCAAAACCAGGTACATGAAATTGGGATAGAAAAGTACCGTGACACGTCTTATCGAAATGTGAATTTACACTCAAATATAAGAGAAAACAAACGACACAACAGAAACACAACGTTAAAATGTTAAACACACAAAAACGAACTATGATATAACAATGGACAATTTCCTGACTTGGTACAAGACATTTTTAAAGAAACAAATGGTGGGTTGAACCTGGTTTTGTGGCATGCCAAACCTCGCACTTTATTAGCAATGTTAAATATAACATTAAAAGGACTACAATACAAATAAATAGAAGAACGAATTCTGCTTCATACCAGTACAAAAACAAATTGGCTAGCAGGGGTGCACAATTAGTACCCAACGTTTCATGTACCGACTGTTCGAGGGAAAATTGTCATACACTAACTTGCGATATATTTCCCAACTACGGCAGTTCAAGTTCTCGATGCACATGAATGAATAGAAATGTGTGGTGATGGGTATACGTCATTAATCCTACTACCCAACAATGACTGTTCTATTCAATATTTTGCCTAAAAGCAACAACCATTTATTATGATAATTTAAATCATGATATACAAACTATGCAATATACTGGGATGAATTTATCCCAGGCGTAAATAACCTTAGCCGTATTTTGCATTACTTTTTAGAATTATAGTGCTCCCCAATTTTTATGTTATAATCCTGCATACCACCATTCTCCATGTGAAATTATAATTGTTTTAATAGACATTAAACGAAAAAAAACTTTTTTTTGTGACGTTTGCATTTTCTGACGCCCAACACGCGAAATAAGGAATGAGTTTTTTAATTTTTTTAGATGCTTTTTATGTTTTTGTATATGTTTGTTTGTCTTTGAGATTGTAACACAATGATGACAGCTTTAACTATATTTTGACTATCTTACCGATTATGTCTGTTTTGTTCACGCGTCGTTGTGAAAATAACAGAATTTGATGCAATTATCATAAAAGTGAGAGGTTTAGCGCTATAAAACCAGGTTCAATCCACCATTATTTTTTTCTACATTTGAAAATGTCTGTACCAAGTCAGGAATATGACAGTTGTTGTCCATTCTTTTGGTGTGTTTTTTCCTTTGATTTTTTACATTTGATTAGGGACTTTCCGTTTTGAATTTCCTCGGAGTTCAGTATTTTCGTGATTTTACTTTCAACTTTGTACTTGTTTGGCTTTCTTTACTATTTTGATCTGAGCGTCACTGGTGACGAAATATATAGACGAAACGCACATATGGTGTTATAAATTATTAGACTAGTACCTATTGATAACTATTATCATGTCGAAATGTTCTGTTGTAATGTGTATTGTTTTTCTCTGTCCTGAATTGTCTTGTATGTATGTGTACTGTAGTTCTGTCACGTAATATTGTCATTTTATTTTTATATTAAACATTGCCATAAAGGAGCGAGGTTTTGGTTAGTCGTTTCTGTGTGTATTGCATTGTCGTTTTTTTTTTATTGCACTTCAATGTTTCTGTTGTTCAATTGTTTTCCTCTTTTAGTTGATGTATTTACCTCAGTTTTAGTTTGAAACCCGGATTTGTTTTTCTCTCAATATATTTATGTCTTTCGAACAGTGGTATACTACTAATGCCTTTATTAACTCCATAGGCTGGAGCTGTTTGGACATAGAAACGGAAAGTTCCAATTGGATAGATGAAATAATTTCTATTTAGCTCAGTTCTCAGCGACACTTAGTAACACTGTCTTTGAAATATTACAGTTTTTGAAAGTGTTTTTTTTTCGACAGCTATCTTAAAGATACATTTCCTATTGTTAATTAGATGGCGACCGTTCCTTTGACAAAACCTTATGGTGTTAAGATAATAGATCTTTTAAACTTGTACGGTTCGCTCGTTTATGTAACAACGTTTTAGATTTTAGCGAAAGAAATCTATGTATTACTGAAAAAATATTACACCAGGGTTTTCGATATAACAAACTAGTCAAAACATTTACTAGATGTTATCCTCCATACAAGGACATCATTCGTAAATATAAATCAACATGTAAGCATTTTATACGCATATGTATTTCACATCCAATCTTTTATGGTGATATTCTTTACAAAACACAAAAATCTCGACATTTACTGCAAAAGCTAACAAAACCTTTAAACAGACCTATTAATAAGTGATATAGATACGATACTGTCGTCAAGTCATTAAAGATGACATATTTTGGCTTTAATATTGATTCACTTATAGGGCCTTTGCGTCGGAAATAAACACATATTCTAAAACCAATTGTTAACATGATATGGATTATGTTCTTCTCATATATTTTATGATAGTATTCTATTAGTTTAATTTAAACATATTTCATTGTTAAAAAATAAAAAATGGATTAGACACAGTTAAAAACTAATAAATATACTCTTTTGAGTTCACGATTAGAATATTGACCCAACTGTAACGTTCTGAGCAATACATGACAAAGTTGCGCATATATATGACGTTATCAATACATCTAATAACATAAAGTAAAACGTACGTTAATTACTCACTAGAAATAACTTCTGACAAATTACATAAACTCTCTTAATACAATAATAACAATATGTCTATACTTTGAAATAACCAATACACATATTTACAACATATGTGCTTGGTAATCATATGATGAAGACATAATCTTTTAATCGGTTTAATTGGGGTCTGGAGCTGGCATATCAGGTAAAAAGAACATGTTTAGTAGTCCTTTATTAATTTATGTATCAACGTAATTGTATTCAGTTCTTTTTGGTACCTTTGCTAACATCGGACTCCGGACTTCCTACAAACTGAGTTTTACTGCGCGTATTGCTGTGAATTTTTTTTCTATATTGGCTACAGGTAATCGGGGAGGGTTGAGATCTCAAAAAACATGTTTAATCCCGCCGCATTTTTACGCCTGTACCAAGTCAGGAGCATCTGTTGTTCTTGTCCGATTTTCAATTTTAGTTCATTAATATATTTAGTTTAGTATGACGTCCATTATCACTGATCAGTATAAAAGTTATTTTATGTAACTAAAGGTATATAGGTATATAGAGTTATAACAGGCAAACTTGTCAATGGAAGCTTATACCTTTTAGTTATTTAACATTGTCATATATTATATATAACATGGATTTTTAAAAAATATATAACCTTTAGAGTATTTAAAAGATGTTCAAGAATTTTAAAGAGAAGTACTGAAGTCCTGATTTTTTAGTTGGGGTGAGCAAACAAAGCAACAAGTTACATTTGTTGATGTGAGAATAAAGATAATGTGGGGAAAAAAATTAATTACGTTTCATAATAAACCAATTATCTCTGAATAATGGGTTAGTACAAAACTTAGATTTTTTTTGAAAAACTAAGGATTTTCTTATCCCAGGAGTAGATTTCCTTAACCATATTTGGCACCATTTTTTGGGAATTTTTGGTCCTCAATGTTCTTTAACTTTGTACTTGTTTGACTTTATAACTCTTTTGATCAGAGCGTCACTGATGAGTCTTATGTAGACGAAACGCGCGACTGGCGTATTAAATTATAATCCTTGTACATTTGATAACTATAAGGAGGAAATTCATATACTTGATATTTTGGATGACTCTATGTCATTATCCTCAAACTATGTTTTAAACAAAATGCAGTGTTTAAAAAGATAATTCAGTTAGAATTACAGTAAATATTCATAGAAATAAGGTCACATGGAAAGCTTATTATGTTTTTATTTTTTTTTTCAAATAAAATCTAAAATAATTCACTGCTTTGTGATAAAAAAAAAAGAATCGCTAAAAGGGATAATAAGGTGAAAATATAAATACTGGCATAGGTGAAATTATATTACCCAGTTGTAACCTAGAAGAAAACTATACTCATTACTTTTTATGCCCCACCTACGATAGTAGAGGGTCATTATGTTTTCTGGTCTGTGCGTCCGTTCGTCTGTCTGTTCGTACGTCCGTCCGTCTGTCCCGCTTCAGATTAAAGTTTTTGGTCAATGTAGTTTTTGATGAAGTTGAAGTCCAATCAACTTGAAACTTAGTATTCATGGGTCCTATGATATGATCTTTCTAATTTTAATGCCAAATTAGAGTTTTGACCCCAATTTTACGGTTCACTGAACATAGAAAAATGATAGTGTAAATTTCAGGTTAAAGTTTTTGGTCAAGGTAGTTTTTGATAAAGTAAAAGTCCAATCAATTTGAAACTTAGTATACATGTTCCCTTTGATAAGATCATTCTAATTTTAATGCCAAATTAGAGAATTTATTCCAATTTCACGGTCCACTAAACAAAGTAAATGATAGTGCGAGTGGGGCATCCGTGTACTGTGGACACATTCTTGTTAATTGTTTTTTTTGTGACAAGATTTTGACAACAAATATACAAATCTTGAAAAAGAAGAAATATTATTTTGTTATTAAACTACAACCAAAAGGCGGATAGTGCCTCACATCGAATAATTGTTATTTCAATTTCAGGCATTTGACTTATTTGCAGATCTTACTTTTTCTCTTTCTATATTTATTCTAAGAATAATGCATAACCCAAAACTACAAATGTGTCTAAAAATTAACTATTTATGAACCGTAACACAATAATAAGTTGTCATATTTGTCTGAAGATTATTTGACAGGTAGATCTTAACCTGTATAAACTTTCACCTTTATCCACGGGTGTCATTAGCTTTATCGAGAGAAACGATCGTGAAAGAATATCTAACGGCGGTCAAGTATTGAGAGACGATCGTGAAAGTTCTGGTAACGGATCGTGAAAGACATTTAATGTACATTCTAGTCCAGAATCTTTGAAAAAATCGCTTAATTTTCAAAACGCGGAACAAATCCGAACAAAAAAATGTGTCTGTCAAAATGGTTTAATTTCCTCAACATAACTGTGAAAGAAGATATAAAGAAAATATAAAGTACTTTTTGAAAAAACACAAAAGGCGCAATGCGTGTCTATTAAATTAATTACAAATAACACGCTTTTTGTACCTATAATGGTCATATTTCAGTTTATAGGGATATATTTGAAATTTAATCTTTGGTGTATCTCATAGTACAGTAAAATTAGCATTACTTTGTATATGAAAACCTTGAATTTGTTGAATATCCGTCAAACTTGATCGTGAAAGATCAGGCAACGCATTATGTTGATCGTGAAGGATAATGCGTGACCAGACTTATTACTAGTAATCAGAAATCAGTGTTTCTTTTACCAGAGTCTGTAACTATTTTGATAAGGATGAACATTAAAGGTTTTTTTTGTTCAACACTTTACCTCGAAAGTTAAAAAAAACAACTAAAAACGTCTCTAAATAAGTTTGAAAGATTCAGCTCTGAGAATCGGTCAAGTGCAATTCAGGCAGACCGTCACTATTTAGCCAATAATATGGATATGCAACGTTTAAACCAAAATGATATCCATCAAACAAAAAATTACAGCAAAACAACAACTTTCATGAGTAATTTGAGATGGAACAATAACCAACATTTTGTGCAACAGTACTTTCTTAAGTTCTGTATATACAACGCAGATGTTAATTGATATAACTATATACTACAGACTATAGAATACCGCAAATGCTGTAATGTCTCGTCTGCTTTACTTATGATAGTTAATTTTTGGAACGTCTATAATATCAAGGGTTTTACTAGAAGTGTCAAATGTGCTTAATGCGCTTAATGTATTTTTGTCCATCTGAGGATGAGTTACGCCTTTTTAATTGATTTTTATAGGTCGTTCTTATGTTGTACTGTTATACTACTGTCTCAGGTTAGGGGAGGGTTGGGATCTCGCTAACATGTCTAACCTCGCAAAATATTTTATTAATGTGTCTGTTCAAAGTCAGGAGCCTGTAATTCAGTGGTTGTCGTTTGTTTATGTGTTACATATTTGTTTTTTGTTGGTTTTTTTTTAAACAAAAAAGGCCGTTAGTTTTCTCGTTTGAATTGTTTTACATTGTCATATCGGGGCCGTTTATAGCTGACTATGCGGTATAGGCTTGGCTTATTGTTGTAGGCTATACGGTGACCTATAGTTGTTAATGTCAGTGTCATTTTGGTTTTTTGTGGATAGTTGTCTCTGTGGCAACCTAATCACATCTTCTTCTTTTTTTAAAGTATGATTGTCAATGGTTCATAAAAAGAGTGCAAGGTCATATGAACCATGATAAACAGATCTGTACAAATATCCTGTAGACCAAATAAATGTGTTCCGATCCTTACAGTGCCTTAGAAACTGACAAATGTAAAAGTTATGCTTGGCAAATTAATTCAAAAAATAAGGCCAAAAGTATATGAACCCTGACCGACAGCCAGACATAGACATCTCACTATCATTCCATATATCAAATACAATTGACGTACATGTACACCATACACGAAATACCATGGCGCTGTTACATAGAGGTATATATCCAAAAGGTTAGACAACATAAAACGAGCATTGCCGAATGATGCATGATGATGAGTTCGATGCTATTTGAAACCTTGCAGAAGTAGAAAATGTACACCTCACAATCATAACAACAGGCAGTTATCCTAAAGCTTAACGAATCCGCGATACGACTTGACCAAAAAAAATGAATCTTCATCCATGAAATAATGCAAATTCGGAGTCTGACGGACATGTAGTTTACAAGATCCAATATACAAAATGTGGGTATCCTATAACTCGTAATAAGTGAGTACTTCACATGACAATAAAAAACTTCATCCTACAATCATCCAACTATTTTACATTTCATTTTCTGACAATATTAATACTTTAAAAAGCTTAAACCTATTGAGATTGTAGACCTATATAGTTTTTCTTAATATAAATAACAAATATTAGTTATGATATAACTGAAGAATAATTTGAACGTCTTCGTAGCATCAGATCTTTCACGATCTTTTTCACGATCTTCAAAAATGCGGTACGTGATCTTTCACGATCCGAAAAATCAATTTTTGTGTAAATCGTTCTTTATTTACCAAATTTTAGATTATGTTTATACAAAATAACTATGAGAACCATTTGATTAATTCAAATAGAATGCCCTTATTCGTATAAAAGTAGTTTTTCTAGTCGAATTTGTGAAAAATCATGTTTGTTTACATTTTTTATGTCACTGAAATGTCGAGGAGCAATCTGCCTTTTGTTGTTTTGTAATAACTATGTACTTTTAAAACTGGATATTCTCACATACTGATCATAATGTTGAACCATCATGCCTGTAAATATAGAACTTAGAGGTAAAATGCAGTTTTTGGCTTATATCTTAAAAACTGAAGCATTGAGAGCAATGATGTTTTGTTAATATCTTGAATATTGTGATATATTTTGTTTCCTCAGAAAAAAATATTCCCATGGCTTAGAAAGAGCATTGGGTAAAATGCAGTTTTTGAATTAAGTCTCAAAAACTAAAGCATTTAGAGGAAATCAGACAAGAAGTTCATTAGGTCAAATTCTACCAACTCTGGAATTATCAGCCAAATCAGGTATTTGATTTTTAGGTTATTGCCACTGAATTGATGATTTTAAGGAAATTTGGCAGTTTTCGGTTATCTTGAAAATTATTATAGATAAAGATAAAATGTAATAGCAAAAATGTTCAGCGAGGTAAGATCTACAAATAAGTTTAATGACTAAAATTGTCAATTGATCCCCTTAGAAGTTATTGCCCTTTAAAAACAAATATTCACAATTGGTATATCTAGTTTGCGTACTTTAAAAAAATCTTCTCGAAACTGCTGAATCAATTTCAGCCAAACTTGGGCTGAATGAGTTAAGAGTATCTAGTATAAATTTCGTATTTAATTATCTTGTATGCCAGGAAACATAGTTAAATGGCTAAAATGTAACATAGGGGTAAAATATATTTTAGCATTGGCGGCCTTGTTTGTTGATGGATCAAAACTTCGTCTACATTTTATTTAACTAGATACCCTAAGGAACATTCAGTTAAAGTTTGGAAATATTTATCACAGTATTTTTTAGAAGAAGATGTTTTTAAAAGAAATAAACTTGCACAAAATAATGTTAAAAATAAACGTTTAAAGAGCAATAAATCCTTAAGGATTCTATTGACTATATTGATCATTTGACCTATTTGTAGATCAACTTAGCTGAATATGTTTGCCATTAACGCTTTTTCTCTGCCTATTATAATATTAAAGATAATAACCAACAACAGTAAAATTTCATGAAAATAAACTTTTTCGGACAGAAACTCTACACTACATGGTCCAATTTGTCTGATACATAGCATTTGTTTCTTGACTTATTTATCACGTTAATTCCATTTCAATCTTACTGAATGCAGGCTTAAGATGGCATCTAAACAAAAACGTGAACTTGTTTAATGACAATAGACGTCACACTTAACTCCAAAGCATATAAATGAACTAAAATTAAAAACAAACAAACATATAAGACCAACAAAGGCTAGAGGATCCTGACTTGAACAGGCGCGAAAAAAATGCAATGAGAATGAACACATTTTATGAGATATCAACCCTCCCCCTTTACCTCTAGCCAATATAGAGCAAACAAACACACAGCAATACGCACAGTAAAACTAAATGTGTTAAATGAAGTCAGGGTTCGATGTCAGAATTGGTAACAAAAGAAATTAGGCAAAAACAAAGGACTCCTATATCAGTCACCGACATGCCACCTACAGATCTCAATAACATTGATTGAAGGATTATGTCTTCCACACATAAAAATCACGCAATTCCTTCTGTAAGAGGTGTAGCTTCACACCACTTCAAATTATATGAGAAAAACAAAACCGTATTATGCCAACAACTGATTTTACAGTCGTATAATGAATGCGTTTATTTCCGATGCAAAGACCGTATGAGTGAATCAAATTGAATATTAATTTCAAAATATGCCATCTTTAATGACCAGACAATAGTACCGTAACTATATATTCCTCCTGAATAAGTCTGTTTAAAGGCTAGGTTAGCTTTTGGGGTGAATGTTTTTAAGCTTTTTATAGAGTATCGCCAGAAAAGATTGAATGTGTAATACTTGAAAGAAGAGTACACTTAATTAAGAACTCTTACGGATCCACATCCAATCAATGATCATAATCTTCATCTTTGGGTCATGTTCCAAACGAACATATGCTCTGGCGAGTTAAGCCATTTTCAACTGTTTTTTATAGTTTGTTCTCACATTGTACTGTAACAACACTATCCCAAGTTAAGGGAGGACCGCCACAGTGTATTTGTCTGTTCCAAGCCAAGAGCCGGTAATACAGTGGTTGCCGTGTGTTGCTCTACCTTATATTTGCTTTTCGTTCATTATTTTGAACATAGTCGAGCCGTTAGTGTTCTCGTTTGAATTGGTTCCAATTTGTCATTCCGATGCCCTTTGTAGCTGAAAAAAATGATGAAGTTATACTTGTTGTCTGTGATTTAATATTCGAATATACGTTTTCAGTTGACCTGGTCACAGGGCCATGTGAGCTTATACAATCACTTTGCGTCCGACGTTGTCGGTTGTCTTTCGTCGTCGTAAACGTTTAAAAAATCTGCATCTCTGAAACTACTCCGCCAAATGTCTTCAAACTTTTACTTTTCTTGAGAGCATATTGTTGATAAATGGTAACCGAAGTTTTGCTTCAATAACAAACATGGCTGCCATGTCTTAAAATAGAACATAGGGTTCAAATTACTTTTTGGCTTTTATCTCAAAAACTATAGCAGTAAGAACAAAATTGACACAGAGTTAAAGTAATGAAGACGTCAATATCTACCAATTATGAATCTGACCGATTGGACCATCTAGTGTAGGGTTACTGTCCGGTATAGTTTTTTTCCATGAATTTGTACTGTTTTTGGTTATTATCTTTATTATTATAATAGATATAGAAAGAGTGTTAACGGCAAAATTATTAAGCTAAGTTTGATCAATATAACCATTTTTTCTGAGGAAATATTATCTATAATAATATTCAAGAAAAAACAAAAGCATCCTGAAAATTACTAATTCAGTGGCTTAAACACAACAATGGGTTGTTAGATTCATCTTAAAATTTCAGGGCTGATAGAACTTGACGTAATGAAGACTTTTGTCATCATTGCTCTCAATGCTTTAGTTTTTTTAAGATATTATCGCTGTCTTGAAGACCCATTGATGGCCTTCGGCTGTTTTCTGTTCATTGGTCTGGTTGTTATCTCCTATTTTAAATGTTTGGCTTTGAACATTCCTGATGAAGGTAAATCCAGAAAAGCGCGTCGGACGAAAGAAATTATTAAACGTGTTGTTTTCAATTTTTTTTTTATCTCTTTGAGACATTCCCTATTTCCATGCATTCTTTGGCACAATAATGTTTTTGAACCACTAGGCATATATTGCTTTTAAGTTAGTAGTATTTGGCACAGTTTACACGCTTTTCGACTTTGTGTTTTATTTGTTGAGTCTGATGTAGACGAAATGAGCGTCTGACATACCAAGTTATAATCCATATATTTGATGTTCAATATCTAAAATATAATAATTAGATGAACCGTCTTTTAGTGTATCTTTCACAAATTTAGGTCAGGCGTCTTCCCTATATAGGAAAAAAATGCACTAATCTGACCCAGAACAAATTTGACAACAGTTCTCTACAGATGTCAAAATAATAGTATTCTATTTTGATAGTCCGTTAAAAATGTAGGACAATGTGCCTAATTGGTGTATTTTTAAAATGTCGTTGACATTAGAAGTGTCAGATTTATATTACCAGTATTCGATACATGCAATTTTTTTTTACAAAAACGATAAATATATAGATTCCACACTATATTTAATTATCGCCATGTAGTTAGCTTAAGCCTACCTCTTTTAATTTCCATAGGTCTAAATCCTTTAATTGGTCAGTCGAACTAACACATTTATTAAAATTTAAGAATTGTAATAACCTTTAAAGGTTTTCTTTCAAATAAGAACGTATTTCCCTACAACACTTAAAATGGTCTTTAAACATTATCCAAATTTTTACGAACATCTTTGATTTACAAAAAACTTATGTTAATGAATTTTATCCGTATGACTAAACATTCATTTCTAATACAAATTTGATCTTGGTCGGTTTTGGTCACGAACATAAATACTCAAACTTTGTACGTCCTTTTTTTTCTGCTGAATACTCAAGGTGTTCTTATCCAAGACAGAAAACCTTGGCCGTGTTTAGCACAACTTTTTGGAACTTTTGGTCCTCGGTGCTCTTCAGCTTTGTGCTTGTTTTGTGTTTCGACCTTTTTTGGTCTGGGCGTCACTTATTAGTCTTGTTTTGACGAGGCGCTAGTCTGACGTGTTGGATTATAGACCTGGTACCTTTTGATGGCTTTTTTGTGTGTTTCTCTGTCCTATATGTTCTTCCATTTATTTGTATTGTCGTCCTGTCATGTAATGTTGTCATTTTAATGTTATATTACCATATAAGCGGGAGGTTTGACTAGCCACAACATCAGGTTCAACCCACCATTTTTTCTTTTTAAAAGGCCCTGTACCAAGTCAGTAAAATGGCCATTGTTATATTACAGTTCGTTTATGTGTGGTTTTCTTTGTGTCGTAGTTCTTCTCTTATAAATTTGATGTGTTTCCCTCGGTTTTGGTTTATGACCCGGAACTTTTTTTTCTCCATCGATTTATGAATTTCGAGCGGCAGTATACTACTATTGCATTTATTTTTCTAATACCTGATTTATCTGAGATAAATAGACTAACCATATAATGATCGTCGCCCGAAGTTCTTCGCGCCATATTTGAAACCCATACACAATACAACTGTTTTGTAGGATTTTGTACATGAGTTATTTCCGTGAATCAATACCCGTGCTAAAATCAGTGTTTCGTTTCGAAATTGCGGAGACAGAACAAAGAATCTGAAACTGGCCGTAATAATGTAGACATGAATTAGCAAAACGTGCTGTGGCTAGATAATTTCCTTACAGAAAATCCTATTAATACCATACAACGATGGAACAGCCAGAATTCCACCGATGTGCAGGTCATTCTTTACGTAACACTATTTCCAAGTGAAATTAACAACTAAAAGCCAACTGCTAACTGAGTCACTGGGTGTCATGGGAGACAGATTCACGTCAGTAACTTGAGTAACTGGAATAATATACCACAAAAAAGAAAAAAGGGACATCATGCATAAAAAAGGTCTGCTTTTGCAAAAAAAAATCGAGGATCCCCTTTTATGTTTTGCAATAAATGTAAAAAAAAATAGGGAAGAAGTGCATAACAAGCTATAATTTAAATAGGAAACGTGACGTTATCAATTCAACTTTCGAACTGCACACTTCATCTTGACGGTGAAGTTATGAAGGGGCATATATGTTGATTCTATGTATTTTTAAAAGTTGTAAAAATTTGCAAACCTTTTAGTCCAGGTTTGATCTGACACAACACAATGCATTAAAAAAAATATAAAAAGAGGAGCGGATTGAGTGCAAACAAGCATTTTACTAATATTAATTTGTTTTTTGACAAATTAAAATGAATTGCAATTTGTCTATTGCTATATATTTATGATAATGTATGGCCCTATTACCTGTCGATATTATGTACTTATTTTATTTCGAATTGTCTATGACGTCTTTACGATGACTCCAATGAATTGGGCTTATATGTTTGATACAGTCTGTCATTATTGTTTAAAACTTTGTATTCATTTTACGTTTTGTTTTAGTTTGTGTTTTTCATATTTTCATATTTTGTCAAGTTTCCCATTTTAAGTTTACTATATGGTTACGTTTTGCTAATTGTTGATATTTGAGACTTTTGTTTATTTTGGAACATTCTAAATTGAAATTAATGACGATTCTCGGTATGTTTGGAATATTTTCTTACAACTAAATTTCAAAGATTTTATAATATTCATTTGCATAATGTCGAGCTCTATCCGACTCGGCCTAATATGTATAGTAATATTACCACGTCGGCAGACTATATCTTCATATATATCTGTATCAAGAGGCGGATTTAACCGAGGACAGAGTGTCCATTTTAGAGTTGCATTCAAAGTCAATCATGCAGACTTTTTAACTGATCCACTCCAAATATTGCCTATTTTTGGAGTCGCCGGTGCTTCTTTTTTGCTTTCAAAAACACGAATCTGCATCCATATAGAACCGTTATACTTTTCGAAACATTATGTGGACAATTATGCGGACAACGGAAGTCCTTATTCCAGGATTTTAACAACTATTTATCTCAAAGTCTGTGATAAGAAATATCCGTAATTACATTATTTAAACAATATTATAATATTATCTAAATTTTGGAAATTTTTCCAAAATTATATTGCCAAAATGAAGATAGGTTTTCGATGCATAATTTATACAAAATCGTACACAACAAGTCATGTAACCCATTAATTTAATTATATTATTGAGAGATGACTGCCCATATGAATTTTCTGATCATTACCCTATAAATATGTTTCTGAACAATGATCTGTCATGTGGATCGTCAGGTACATTGCAGCTCCAAATTAGACCGTCATGTTTTAAAATGGACGAAAGCTGATGAACTTGAAATAAGATGTATCAAACAGAAATTGATAAATTCGTATACTCCGTGTGGAAAGTTTCGTCACTAACTTAAACCATATTGAAAATCCAATGACTTAAATACCGTTCATTACGAACAGCGCGAAGTGCGTCGTAAAATGAAAAATAAGTAATAGTTATCCCAGGAGGACGCAGTGTGTCAATGTCAGATCATCTCGATGGCTAGTAGATCAAAGAAGCTTGGATGTAATAACAAGATTCGTAACAAATCTAGCCGCCTTTACTAAGAGTATAAAAAGATAAAAAAAAATTAAAACAAAAAATCGAAAACGTAAACGTCAAGCCTAAATCTATGAAGAGAAGAAAAGTATGAGGACATTAAAAATGCGGCAGAAGTTGACATCGGGAAATTTTTCCAGACAGCGCCTAAAATGAAGAAACAGGGATCGACAACAGATAAACTTGTCTATGGCGATACCGAATCGAAGACACCTGTAGATATATGTATGTTATGAGGGAAATATTTTGAAAATGTATACTCTATAAAAGAAGAGAACTACTTTGATAAAGAATTTCACGTGAAATTTTCCAAAACAGTCCATGATCTTTTCAACAATAAATACAAAGGTTATATTGATAGTCCCGACAAACCGATAATCGTAGATGAAATCAAGCACAAACCTTGAAAGCCGGTAAATTACCAGGACAAGATTATATATCAAATGAACACATACTAAAATTGTGGGTAAACATTATTAAAACATCTGAGTGTATTATACAATTTAATTCTCGAACAGGAATACTTACCTATCTCATTTAGACATGGAATTATTATACCTCTTTATGAAGGAAATAATAATGACAAAACAAATCCAAATAGTTATCGTGTCATTACTTTGACTTCTTCACTACGAAAACCTTTTGATATGAATCGTATTCATAATCTCCTTGTTGATATCAATGTGGGATGCTGCATTCATTACAGTTTGGATTTGTAAAAGAAAATGTGGCGGTACCAGCTATGTACACCTTGAAAGAAGCAATTCATTATTATCTTGAACGTAATTCGATTCTCTATGCCATATTTTGTCAACAGCGAAAAGACTTTTGACCGAGTGTGACAAGATAGCCTACTTTACAAACTGAACCAAAATGGAATGAAAGGAAAATTGTGGAATCTGATATGTATGTCGTATAAAAACTTCAACAGCACATGTGCAGCATAGTGGACTAATAAGTCAAGCGTTTAGGATTGAACAAGAAGTAGGTCAATGCCGTGTTTTGTCTGCTTGGTTATTTTCCGTATTTATCAATTACTTGATTTTGGGAACTAGGCCCGATCAGCATACCCACAATCTTGTTAGCCGATGACACAACTTTGATACGCGCAACTGTAAATTGTACTCAGACATTATTAAACGTTGCTGCGCTTAAAAGGCAATTAAAATATAATGCATCGAAAAGAAGTGTTTTCACTTTTACACCACTAAAAAAGACTCACAACAATAATGACTCTGAAGTATGTCTTAACCTAGTTAATATTGTACTCGAAAGAAAATGTGCAAGTTCTTACGCTGTAACACTTATTACCTCAGATGGAAAACTTTCGACAGATTAGATAAATCCAGTAAAAAATTAAAACAGAAACTTCACTCACTATATACTGTTGGTGTTAATCCACGAGGGATGAGTGCCTTAACAAATAACTGGATATGAAAAAGAGTTATTACTACAACTGCACTTTGTGGATATAAAACTTTAGGCCAAATGCCCCTCCATGAAGGTGAAATGTTGGAAATAACGCAAAGATATTTGGTCAAATTTAAATTAATGATGGATAAACGTAGTCCGACTGACTCTTGCATTAGTAATGTTGGTTTGTGGTCCGTAGAAGGATATATTGATAAAATGAAACTTTTGGGTTTTTTTTAGGTTGTGTCGTGCTAAATCAACAACAATACATAAACGAATGTTTAATTTTCGTATGGGACAAATATTAACCGGTGAGTCAGGTCAAATATCATTTACTTACGAGTATAACAAAAGATGAAATATGAATTTGATGTTTTTGTTGAAAACTTTGTGGCTGAAAATTTCTTCCAGACAAAATACTGTAAAACAGACTTATACGAAGAAAACAAACGGAAACATTCAGTTGAACGACGACCAGAACTATAAAATACACACATGTTTGGCGGAGCAACGTTTGTTACGACTAACGGTAACTTATCCATGTTTAAATTCATGACGTTTGTAAAATTAGGAGCAATAGCTATTAAAATTGGCAAATGCTCCTTGTGTACCTTTATATAATACGGATATACTTATGCATGATTATATACTTTGCGTTAAGTCTCTTTGCCAATTCGGACAGATATGTTCTACAAAGTTGTTGATATTCTTGACGAACAAGAATCTGTTCGTTTCTTTAATCAAGATGATGACGAAATTGTAGAGTTGTCACTTGAAAGTATGAATCATACCATACAAACTATTATAAATGCTGATGTATGTAGCCTTTTGATGTTCCACATAGCAGATTATATGTTTAAACTTTATCAGGTCTTCAATTATGATCTATATAGTCACATATTTTAATTAACTAATGTTGTTCTCGTATGAAATTGGTGAACTATAGACTCTTTTTTTCGACTGTATTTCATATAATTATGCAACTATTTAGTATGTCCTTTTTTTATTGCTATGTATATACATGTACTTAAATGCTGTTTAGAATATGTAAATATATGTGTGTAATGTTTTTAAATTGTTCTTATAATATAAATTGTAAAATGGAGGAAATAAAGATAATCAATTAATCAATTGAAAAAAGCATGACATAAACTACATTTTGGCACTTATTAAAAAAAAAATCTACTTTATTTTCGACCCCACCCCTCCCCATCTACCATAATTAAAATTTTATATTTTTTCGCGCTAAATTATGATTTAATTTTAGTACGTGATCTGTATCGGATGATTTGTATAGAACAGGTGCACATACATTTTTTAAATTACATAAATAGTATGTATAGTGATTGGCTGGTCAATTATAGTTTAACAAATTTATAAATACTGTTTCGTGGGGATTTACCATATTGAGTGATGCATTTTAAACCATATATGCCATTATGATCGTGCAGCTTCTGTGTTATATTTTTTCGTGTTATATCTATGTTGTGGCTACATCGAGTTTGAAGCATGCAGACAATATAAAGTTATTGAGTTCTACTTTATCAATACAAAAAGAATATATTCTTGACATTAAGGAACGATCTAGGAAGGAGAAGCAATTATATTTTACAGATTATTTGCGAAATCTTTTTAAGGAGATATCATTATACGATGCCGATAAATCTCTTTTGACAGACGATACAACAACTTCAGAGGACGTGATAACGAGGCTGGCCAGTGTTCACATTTTATATAGAAATATTCGTAAGTACAAAATGGATGAATTGATTATCAAGAAATTGTGCATTGATCTTAGATGTTGAATAACAGTTGTTCTTGTTTTGAGACAATAATTTGTCTGGAATTCACTACCCGTCATGTTTTAAACTTCAGCACTATAGTATGTGGGTGATTCAGTAGACTGCATGAGTTTAAAATTTAGTGCTCTACTTTTTCAGTTTCCGTTCAGATAGATGAAACTGAAAAATAATGTTTAGTAAATTATTGAAATCGATCGTATTATATAAAAATGAAAGTTTTCATTAATATTTCAGATAAGAAGAACAAATACTTGTTTGATATTTCTAGTCTTCCTAGAAATATATTTGTTTCCCACGCCGAGTTAGTGACTCATTATGGCACACAATCGACGGAAATACCAGGTGAGTAACAATAAGGAAACCTCAGAATTGTGAAGTAAGACATACAGTGAACATGTTGGTATACTCATTATTGGTAAACTTTTCCGTTTGAATTAACTAATAAGTCGTAATTTCCTTTTCGGTTTTTATAGTATGTATTTGATTACGACATATAAAAAATCGAAAGCATGAAATGTCATTTTTCAGAGATTTATAAAAGTAAATATTGTATGCCAAATTGTATGAGTCTTTTACACTTGGAATATACATGTAATTCTTATAAATGTGCCAACAAACTTTATGTAAATTGCTAATTTATTTGATAAAGTTAACTGTTCAAAAAGTTTTAAAATATAGTGATATTTCCTCATATTTGATCAAATTAAATAAAAATAAAAAGGAATTTATTTGCTCAATTTGTTTTATGTTTCAATGGGTGTAAATCATATACCGGGTTACAGGTTTGTGGACGAATTTTTTTATGGAAATTTTACTAGTGATCGATTATATCAATAATTCTTAAATAATTTTGTTGATAATCGCACCACTTTCTCCTGAAAGCGACACTTTTAATACTTACCATAGGATCACTTCGACTGAGCTCTATTTTTTTGTCAAGTTTTTGATTATGCAAACATTTTGAATGCCCCTTTGTTCAAGGTGTAAAAATAAAATGACTCAAAGTCTTAAAGATGATACGATATTAAATTATTTTTCACTAAGGTGAGATGAGTGAAGGAACGACCGATATTTACGCACAAGTGCGAAGGACAGGTTAACAATTGCATAATGATTACAAGTGCTTGTTCTATTATTGCTATTTATAAGTGACAATATTATAGTTACAAGTTTGTCAACCTGTCCTTCGCATTACTGTGATTATGTAATATGTACAAAATAATTACACTTATCTTTTTGTGTCAATTGATGTGAATGCACTGTATTCTTAGTTTTCACAACATATTTGTCATTTACTAGGTACTTTGCGATTGTTTGTAGTTGATCCGTACAAACTGCTTTCCCTTTAATCAATGATTTGTTGCCACGAAACTTTACTTATTTGCGGACAGTCATTAAGCTGCATCACAAAAAAAACAAAAAGCCACACAAACAGACTGCTAATCTTTTTCGTCATTTTTCTATATCTAAAATTAACAGCTGCTAATAATAGCAATGCGTATGACTTTTTAAAACTAAACGAACGAATCTCGCAACTAAACGCAAAAGTTGGTTTATTTAAGCATTAAAAATAATTATATTGCTTATAAAATATTAGATGAATACTTTTTCTCTAGATAAAACACTTTGACCATGCGCATATGTAAGAACATACAGCGTTCTTCGATACATTCAACAAAATGAAGTTATATTTTAATCAAAGGTTATTGAAATGCCAGCCAATGTAATGTTGCTTATACCTCACCTTGTTATCTTATAACTTTTTGTCAATATTTGTGACATCAAGTAGCTATATAATGACTCCTTTAGAAAAAAATCGTCCTTTGGATTAAAAAAAAATACTTGACCTCTCCCTTAAATAAATTGACAACTATTTATATACTCTCCTTATTGTTTTTATATACTGTTTTGCAGGTTCATCTGACAATTATCTTATCAAAGATGTGACACAAGATTTTAAAGATCATTACACTTTCGGAACAGACTTATATGAAGCTGATTTTGATGATAATGCTAAAAACAATACAACTCCACAACTAGTGATTTTTGAAAACGTAAATAACACCCTATTGTCCTCGTTGAGGTCACGTAGAAGACGAGATATAAGTTTAGCATTGCCAATGTCAAACCTAAAGGATAGTAACATCAACAAAAAACTCTGTTCACGTTTACCATGGGAGGTAAATTTCCGAGATATTGGCTGGAGTCGTTCGATATGGCATCCCTCTTCCTACTATGCGAACGTGTGTGCCGGCAGCTGTGACTATAATGATAATGCAACTGTATATTCAAGTCACGCTTACATCAAAAATCTATTCATAAAAAAGTTCCGGAATAAAATTCCGAATAATTTTGAATTGTCTACCAATTGTTCCCCTTCTTCTTATGCACCACAAACAATTATCTATCTTAGCAAGCATAGAACTATTATGGTCAAACAAATTTCAAGAATGAAGGTAGCCACTTGTTCGTGTCTATAAATTTGATTGTTTACTCACTGATCTTTGATGTGCAAGAAATCTTTGTAATGTTATACGCATGTTATTCTTTTATATTGATGTAATTATATAAAATCTAATTTATATCACTTAAAAATCTTATATTTATTTGTATGCAAAAAATATATGATATAGATTCACGGTTCAGAATTTCACCGTTTCAGAATCTGAGAATGAGAATAACGTTACGCCATTGGTCAAACTTTGTTAACCAATTACAATGTGTGACTATTCACTTTTGAAGTTCCCATGCAGAATGATTTAGATTCTGAAACGTGGAACTGAAGGCAGATATAATAGTGGGATTGCCAATGAACCAATTATCGACCAATCTGACAAAACGACATAGATTTAAGCAACGATGGTCATCATACAGCCTACAACAATATGTAAACCGCATGCTGTATATAAAGTTACAAAAGACACAGACAGTACAGATGTATAACCCAACAGACTGATCTATGTACAAAACAATACACTAAACCACGGACTCTTGGCTTGAGACAGACATATACAGAAGGAGAGAATACAAACATATTTTAAAGAATTAATGCAGATGACGGAAGTGGAACGAGAATAATTAGAAGACGCAAACAGGTTTATGAATAAACAAGAAAGTGCGGAAACTGTTAACAAGTATAATTTTGTTTTTGTCCAACCATTAATGAAAGTAAAATAGTGAAAAATAATTCCCTAAAAACAGCCAGTATGGTTTAAATTTTTCATAATAAACTAAGAAACACTGATGATGAATTATTCACTTGCAAGTGAATAATTCGACCTCATTGAATCCATATTCATGTGAACTTTAATTTAATCCCTTAGCGAGTGATAGATTACGCATGAACTAGCGTGCTCATATATTTACAGGAAACAACATGTCAACATTGAAAGTGGAATAAAGGTAAATCATTTGATTGACTGATTCGATCCACAAAATATCATTTTTATATATGTAAAGACGATGATTAACATATATTTTAATATATCATATTAAATAAATTAGACATAGAAACATTCAATTGCACGAGTACTCTATCAATTTATATCTATATGTATGTTTAAATCGCTTATATAACCATCGGAGATCTTCGAAGGTCAACTCGATAGTTAATTAGATGGCTTATAGACTGAAATACATATGAAACGAAGATACATATTTTGGAGCCCATGCGGTTATACTTTTTTATAATTTGGATAGTTGCTTTTCATTGTTTTAAATCAAATATGAAAGTTTGAGTCAAATTGGTGAACACCAATTTGACAGCTAGTGCCCTTAAACGGTGAAACTATGCATTGTTGTGATGTTGCAATAAAGGTGAGGGTTTTGTACCATTAAAACTTTATATCCAGTCCTGAGTCGGGAATCAGATGTTCGTAATTGTCGTTAATAAGTGTTTCTCGTTTCTCGTTTTTCATATATATAAGACCATTAGTTTTCCCGTTTGAATGATTTTAAACTAGTAATTGTTGGGGCCTTTATACTTGTTGTTCGGTTTGAGCCAAGGCTCCGTGTTAAGGACCGTAATTTGACCTGTAATGATTACTTTTATCAATTTTGTTTGATGGTGAGGTTTCTCATTGACACTCGAAACACATCTTTTTATGTCTGTATAAAGAAAATATGTCAAGAATTTGTTCACACAATATTATCCTATAATTATTGGTTTTATGAGAATACCAAGGTGAAGCAAAAAACAGAATGAAATGATCTAGAAACTTGGTCATGCACATGTATGACCTATGAATGTTACACATTGACTCCCTGTCGTTCAAAAAGTTGGATATTACCATATACGTCTGACACAAATATATATACAAAACGTATATACTAAAAATACACTGAGGAAACAAACACATGTCATTTCATCATGGGAAACTACCACCTGCTGTTTAAAACAATAAAGATATTGCGTACACATAAATGAATACCAGTCCGAAATATTTCAGTGGCCTGAATGTTTACTGCGTGTGTTAATAGTTCGGTTTGTTTTCTATATCACCGTTTCAGAATTTAAAGGAATGTGTCGGTATTCCCAATTGAAACCGCGGTCATCATCCCATTGAATTTCAAATTACCATTGTTAAGAACCAGTTTTAGAATAATATACCGCCATCTTGAATTGTACAATCACAGTAAATGATCGGTCTAGTTCTTTGCAAATCTGCAAAATTTGAGACAGGTTGCAGGAAAATTGGCACCGTTAATGTTATTGCAATGTATTGGTTACACTGTTTAGGTGTAATACCACCAAATCATAGTACGTAACTTCCGAAAGTAGGCCTAAACAAATATTCCCTTGAATTTGACAGTTGTAGAAAATCAACCCTGCATTTCAATGCACTTAAAATTTTCTGAGTCATAAACATGTATGTTGGGTGTCTGAAAGCATCATTCTTTTTTTATTTGATGGTCTTATATAAACTATTTTGGAACGTTAAGGTTACATTGTTACCAAAGCAGGTAACTAGTAAATAACAGTGTAAAAATTGGGCTGTTTACTTCCGGTGATGGTTACTTTCTTATATCCAATGAAATGTAGTGTGAAATTTTTACTGTAGCAGTGGAAATAAACTCATCATATACGCCAGACGCGCGTTTCGTCTACAAAAGACTTATCAGTGACGCTCGAATCCAAAAAAGTTTTTAAAAATCCAAATAAAGTACGAAGTTGAAGAGCATTGAGGACAAAAATTCCTAAAAGTATTGCCAAATCCAGCTAAGGTCATCTATGCATGAGGTAGAAAAGCCTTTAAGTTAGTATTTCAAAAGTTCTAAATTTTGTAAAGGATTAAACTTTATACATGCAAAGTATTAATTTTCTTTGGTTGAAATAAAGGCAAATACTGTACAATTTTTTTAAAAGTGCCAATTTAACAAAGACTAATAGGGAAAAATCAATGGTGGTATATTACACCTTTATGTACTATATAGAGAAAACTTAGTTATTCATTGCATTGTCGAAAATGTTTTTGTTTTTAAATACCAGTTATTTGCGTTTTAAGAATATTAATTTTTCAAATAAGCAAAATGTCGCAAGTAGGAGAGATCGATTACGTACGGGGAAGGACTGAATTATTCATGATACGGTCACTTTATGGCTAGTCTACCACCAAGAGCAGGAATGCGCACTCAAAATTAGCTAAATATCTAAATTTTAAATGGTCGTGCATGCCACAGGGTTTCACTTTACATGGAAAATTTAACTCCTAAACAATATCTACCATGAGTACAGACAAATTCAATAAAAAGTTGATAATATCAAGGAAACTCAGTATAAAGATATGATAGATAGATACAGATTGTAAAGCAAACTGAGTGCTTAAATCTATATTGTAACTGGGTTTTTTTTACAATTTGCATTATACATCCAGTTTGTACAAACTGGGATTTTCAATAGGTGTATGAAAAAAAAAGAGATGTACAATCCAAAGTAACAAATGAAATAGTCGATCTTTCAAATCTTTCAAATGTATATTCAAATAGTAGCTGTATATATTCATATTTCTATTCACAACTATCCAACAATAGTTTCAACTGACTTGTGAAAGACTGTTCTATTAGATATTTGTTTACAAAGGTAGTTTAACTTCATACGTTTGTTCTTTTATTCGCAGTCAATTATTTCAATTCAAATGGAAACAAAAATTCAGCAACAATCTTTTGGTGACCAGTCAGTGGTCTTATGTTCATGTATTGGTCCGAGACCACAATTATTTCGTAGTGCATTTCTTTTAGAACATAAATGAAAATTAAAAAAATCCCACCTACGCTTTCTCACTATATTTTTACAGTGTGTTGTACTACTTTTGGGACAAATTATATCGAAATTATAGAAAATATCATCGGTATTAACTCAAAATATGGACAATCTTATATTAAGGGGGTCTTGAAATCTTTTGACAGCTTCCTGAGTGCTAATTTTTAACCTTTTTGAGCTGGATCAAATCACAACTTTCCTTGAAAATTCTGGACCCAATTTTTTTTACAGTGTAATTTCACCCCCTACTTGCAATTTGAGGCATAAAACATGGGGAAAAAAATGGAAGGGGTATACAAAAATTAGCAAGTAACCCACTGTCAAAACTAGGGACTATGTTCGTGGGCGAAAATAAGGGACGGCAATTGTGGTCTCGGACATATTGCTTTTCTTTTTTTTATAAAGCAACTTGTTTCATTTAGTGAGGGTTTTTTTCTTTTATAAAAAGCAATCTTTAATAATGATTAAAAACCTTTTCATCTGATTTTAACGGCTTGTTTTCTTGTTGTGCTTTTACGCCATTGTTTATGGTTATGAGAGGCTTCATCGCTCAATAACAAATCCCGCCATGTTTTAATGTGACTGTCCGTGCCAAGCCATCCCGTAGTCCATTGGTTGCCGTTGATTGCTGTGTGACAGAAACATTTTATCGTTTAATGCTATTAACCTAAATTAGTCCGTTAGTTTCCTTTTTAATTGTTTGAAATATTCGTATCCCATGACCTTTGATAGTTCATGTTATGGAATTGGTTTTGATTATTCTGGGTCACATGCACGGTGACCCGTACTTGTTAAACTGTCGACTTTGTTAGATAGTTGTCTGATTGACTATCACTTCACTACCATTCCTAATAAATATGAAAGGAAATTAAACGTGAATAATCATGTTATTTTAACTTACTGATGTTTAAAAATGATTTGTTATTGTATCAATCTAATGAGTTAGGTCTTTTTCAACTGATTTTTATGTTTAACTGTGTACTTTAAACATATTATATTTTAAAAAAAATCATGTATATTACATACACATATAAAAACAGTGAAACATTAATACTAAAGGATTCGGACAAACATGTTTAACCCCGCCGCATTTTTGCGCCTGTCCCAAGTCAGGAGCCTCTGGCCTTTGTTAGTCTTGTATTATTTTGATTTTAGTTTCTTGTGTACAATTTGGAAATTAGTATTGCGTTCATAATCACTGAACTAGTATATATTTGTTTAGGGGCCAGCTGAAGGACGCCTCCGGGTGCGGGAATTTCTCGCTACATTGAAGACCTGTTGGTGACCTTCTGCTGTTGTTTTTTTATTTGGTCGGGTTGTTGTCTCTTTGACACATTTCCCATTTCCATTCTCAATTTTTATTCTCTTATATTAATCCGTCTCTCCCCAGTTGTACTGTTACACCATTGTCCCAGGTTAGGGGATATCATGTTTAACCCCGCTACATCCGTAATGTTTGTGTCTGTCTCAAGTAAGATGTCTGTAGTTCAGTGGTTGTCGTTTGTAGCTGTGTTTCATATTGGGTTTTCGTTCATTGCTTTGTACAGAAGTAAGGCTGCTAGTTTTACATTTGTGATTTCAAAGCCTTTTATAGCTGACTAAGCGGTATGGGGTTTGCTTATTATTGAAGGCCGTACGGTGACCTATAACTGTTCCATTTCTGTGTCATTTGGTCTCTTGTAGAGAGTTGTCTCATTGGCAATCATACCACATCCCTTTTTATATTAAGTGACAAATTATATTCCTCTGAGTTATCTTGATTTGAACATTTTCAAATTTGAAAACAACTTTACAGTTAAACAAACGTTTAGCATTGACGTTTCATGGTCCTTCCCAATTAATACTAGTATGTACTTTCTTTTCTAATCTGAAATGAAAATTCCAAGTTGTTTATGATTCTTCTTAAGTAAATTACCTGTTGGACGGATGTCAAGGATTTCAAGGACGCCTGCTCTTCTGTGTCTCCTCGACACGTCTATATATAGATACTATTAAAGATGAGATTGTTAATTGTGTCTCATTACCAAGGTGTTAAGATGGCTTGGTATAACGCTCTATCCGTTTGTGCGTTACTTATGTTATATAACTTTGCAAATGGATTAAAAGCAGACATACATCATATTTTCTCAAATGAGAATTTTGGTGACCTGGAGCACGATTGCATCAACCAAGAATTTCTTTCCAGACTGGATAATCTGTCATGTAAAGATCTATGCTATAACAAAGTTACTCTTCCTGATGGATCCATCGCTCGAAACGGAACATGTTTTGAAAATTTGAAATGTAAAAATCCATTCTACAACTGCTGTCGTGCAATCATAAATTTATTAAAAGTTCCGAATACAGGCACATATATGCCTTTTGCAACTGACTGTGCTTGTCAAATGTGTACAGGTTTTGACACTTCACATCTGCCAAGTATCCAGGATATAATTGAATCAAACTTTGGAGAATAATTCGTGGTGATGAACCAGTACTTCGGTGTATTGTAGACCCCGTATAATCACTAATTAACAAAAAATAAGTCGCATAGCATTCATTATCATTCCAACTGTCTTGTAAAACGACAGATAGCGATTGATTGTGAAATAATACGTCATTATTCACCATTTCAATGTTTGTAAACAGGATTTTGTATTTTATATGTGGATATAATTCTGAGTTTGTTTTATTACATTTGTTCAAGGAATAACAAACAAAAAAATGCCTGAGCTAATTAGGTATTATTTATAACATCTGTATATAAAATATATCATTTTGAATTTTTAGAAAAAAGTATAGAAGATGATTTGCCGTTAAAGATTATGTTTAGTGTATGTTAAGACCAGTTTATTATTATTAAAAGAAAGGGGAAAAAACCCGCTTTTTATTGTACTGAGCGTTAAAACGATATCTTTGTGTAATTAGGTAGCATGTGGGTCTTACTTTAAATCCTTTCAGTACAGCTCTTCTTTAAAAGCATGCAAAGCAAACCTTTGATCATGAGTCAACTTGATTGTCATGTTTGCTTGTATGTTTGCAAACAATAGAAAGGTGGAGTTTCAGGCTGTTTTTATATATACTGGGATTTTATTAGACAATAATAATTGACACGCAATGAAGTTAATGTTTATTGTCTAATCAAATTCTAGTATATAGTATTCAGACTGAAGCAGACTACCACCTCTTGTTTACAGACATCCATACAAACATAGCAAGCAAGTTGATAAAATGTTTGCCTTGCATGCTTTTAAAGAAGAGCTGTATTGCTATTTCAAAATCTATGATTGAGGAAGACATTGTCTTGGAACTTGTGAACTGAATTTAGTCATTGAAAAGGATATATGCAAATCCCGAGAAATTAATGAAATCAATGATTTGTAAGATAAGACTATATTATTACAGATCCTTGATCCAATAGCAAAGGCTACTAGCGTGAAATAATGTAATGTACGTATTCAGTTACATTGGCTCTTTCTTCCTCCGATGTTTTAACGATTTTAAATACAAAGTGTAGAATGCAATTAGTTGAATTCTATTTTTAGACCTCATGAAAATGTTATAAAAATGTGGTTTCTGTTTATTTTTACTAAAACTTCCCAAACTTCAGTTAATGAATATACGATAACGGGCATGGTTGCCAATGAAAAAACTACCAATCAGAGTTCAAATGACAAAGATAAAAGTAATTTTAGGTCACCATAGTAATTACGGTCTTTTACGATGAGCAAAATACATATCGTATAGTGTACCATAATATATTCCGACTTTTAAAAAAAAGTGAAACGATGGAAACATGAAAACGAGAAAACTAACAGCTTAATTTTAAAATAACATTGCCAATGCAAATTACGTAAAACAGATACGACAGACACGAAACAACGAGAACAGTATCAAAAGAACTACCAAAGCACGTAATTTATCTAAAACATACAAAGATTGTTTACACTCCAAAAATAGATAGGTTCACTATTTTGATATATTTCATTGCAAAAATTAATGGTAAGTTCTTTGATGGTAGTAAAGAAACTTGTTAAAAGCAATGAAAGGGTAGTTGTAGAGCACATTCTAAGCGGCCGAGATGAAACAATAGTTTTCTTTTGTTGTTGTTTGGGTAACCAATACATGGTTAGGACCTCCAAATGTTCAGAGCAGGCCTTGAGATATGACTTGGCCATGATCAAAATGTGATATTCGAATATCAACAACATGCATGCATTCTTTTAAAGAAGAATCGAGATTTTTTTATTAGATTTATTTCCTTTACCCCATTTTTTTTCAATACGATAAAAGAGCGTCTTTTGTAACCTGTCGACACATTTTCCATTTTAGATGGAGAACGATATTTTGGTCCTTTTTCAAAATGATTTGTACTTCTCGGTCTTGAACAATATTGAGGGTATATCAGGGTAGCGACACAAAACGTTAACAACAAATCCAGAGGACAGAAACAGGGTATATCAGGGTAGCAACACAATACGTTAACTACAAAACCAGAGGACAAAAACAAAAGACAGTGTATATCAGGGTAGCGACACAATACGTTAACAACAAACCCAGAGTACAAAAGACAGTGTATATCAGGGTAGCAACACAATACGTAAACTACAAACCCAGAGGACAAAAGACAGTGTTTATCAGGATAGCGACACAAACGTTAACAACAAATCCAGTGGACAAAAACAGGGTATATCAGGGTAGCAACACAATACGTTAACTATACAAACCCAGAGGACAAAAACAGGGTATATCAGGGTAGCAACACAATACGTTAACTATACAAACCCAGAGGACAAAAACAGGGTATATCAGGTTAGCAACACGATACGTTAACTAAAAAAACAAAGGGCAAAAACAAAAGACAGGGTATATCAGGTTAGCAACACAATACGTTAACTACAAACACAGAGGACAAAAACAAAAGACAGGGTATATCAGGGTAGCGACAAAAAACGTTAACTACAAAACCAGAAGACAAAAACAAAAGCCAGGGTATATCAGGGTAGCAACACAATACGTTAACAAAAAACAAAAGGATACTTAATTTAATAGATATTAACAAGTCACCATATTAGTTTCATCATAAACTGCTGAAAACATATTTTATTTATTATTAAACTGGATAAGAGCCTCATCTTTTATAAGGATAAGACTGCATAACACCAAACATATGAAATCTGAAATTTATACAAATCAAAAGGCATTTTACATCAATAGATAAAAAATTCATAACACGGATACGTAAAAACTGAAAATTAAAAAAAACGAAAGGGATCAACGGTCAAGAGATATAAACAATCATTCATCAAAGGTTCATTAAATTTCATGGAAGCATTTTTGAGTAATTGTCCAAAAACTGAAAAATCCACCTTTTTGAGGATAAAACTTCATAACATGGAAACGAAAAATCCGAAATTTATAAAAATCGAAAGGGCGCTTACGTCAATAGATATAAACAATTCAACAAAGTTTCATAATCAAAGAGCTGAATAGCTCTGAGGGGAAAGACGGCCCTTGTTTCTATTTAATTATGTTTTTGGAAGGGGGGTATCTTTTGATAGTTTTCATATGAAGAATGAAAAAGAGAACAGCTAGAACATGTAGAAAGGTTGACAATATTGAAATCAATTGTTGTTTATGTAATTTCATTTCCTTAGTTTAGGATTCAATTTGGACCAATGGAAGAGATTTGCATTTTCTAAATCTAAACATTTGATTAAAGTTGATAGCTAATTATCTAAAACTCAACTGAATTCTGTCATTTCACAACAACTACAATATTTTTTTGAAATCTTGATTGTGTACCACTGAACTGCAGGCTAGGGCCATTTTCCATTTTTTGTGACAGTACTCTTGGATTTTTAAGTTTTTTCTTTAGAAAGTGTGGACTGAAAAATCTATTCAGTTTTAAATTTCCATTGTTAAAATTCCGAGTTACAACTCTCATCACAGGGAAACAGGTACTAATAAAAAAAACATTACGAGTGATGTAAACTGTGTGAAGCTTGTTTCCAAATCTTAATTTTGAAATATTTGTAAATGAATAAATATGTTTAAACTACAAAATGCAAATTTTTATTATTTTGTTTTTTACCATTACAATGATTATGTAGGTACACAAACATTTAGTTTTAAAAGAAGACTATTTATCCAATGAAATGTCACATTTGAAGTGTTTAAAAACATTAACTTTTATTTTAGTGGATAATTACTCATCAATTGAGGTGCTCCTGAATTGGAGGAAGATTCTCAGAATTTTTACAGAAAAAAGTGGTCTCATTGATTAGCGACAAGAAGAATTTTAGCGACAAGAAGCGACAAGAAGAATATTTTTGTCTTGTTGCTAAATAGTCTTCTTGACGCTTCTTGTCGCGTCTTGGCGCTTTTTGTCTCTAATTAGTGAGACCCGAAAAAATTAATAAAATCGTTTCTTTCCCCTGTCTCATGTAACCCCACGATCTTTGTTTATTTTGAAAGTTATTGACCTACAAATTAAAGTATTGCATGTTGATGTTTAAATCATCTACAGTAAACAATATTATGTTTAGATTTAACAAATACAAATTTGTTATTAGTGCACGATCTCTAAGAATGATTTAATAATAATAATAATAATAATAATAATAATAATAAAATAATAATACCAGTGAACTGGTGAAGGATATCCCTGCTTCTTCCAAGAATGACGTCACTATAAAATACAATGTAGGTTGGATATATTTAGAATATCTCGTCATACTTATTTATCCGGATTGTAAAATAAACGTAAATGGTGTAAAGGAGAGTTCAAGATACGATAATTTCGTGAGAAACAGAAGGAAAATGTGTAAAAAAGTGTTTAAAGTCAAACTATTCATTTCTGAGTCTCCTTCTCTTCAATCTAAGTAAGATTTGTTGGGGGGCTTTCCACACTATAACATATATAAAAACAAAATGAATGATGTGAGGGAGTGTCACTCTGGTCAACCCCATAGGGGATTGACGGCTCGAAGCCGTCTTTCCCCAAAAATTGGTGGAAGCGTATTTTTTAAAGTAATTGTCCGAAGTGTGGACGACGGATGGATAGACAGACTTACAACGGTATACCTTAATACGTCCCGTCTTAGACGGGCGTATAATAATTGGGCACAAAAATTGGGCGAAATCATGCATCTTTATATGGCAATTATCTTATTTACCGAAAAGGAATTTAGGTTCACGATTGCATTTCTTTTTTTTTTTTTTTTTAAAGAAAGCAACTTGTCTAATCCATGTACATGTAACAGACCAGGTCCTATGATAAGATCATAAAAAATGGAAAGATTTGTCTTTACCAAGGGGTATTTTTTGTTCCGTTACTGAGAACATATTTGCCCTTTAAGAATCCATGCATAGGAGAAAGGATAAGGTCCAGTCAGAACCCTTTTTGACTCCAAAATATAGCAGTTTTACAAAATTGTTAAAATGTAAACTTTTAGCTATTTATTAGAAAGTAGAATGCTTCTACTACATAAATATGAGCTGTTTTTGACAATACAATGCACATATATCGGGTACTAGAATGCTGAATTACTGAAATCTTCACAATTTTCGCATTTGACTGGTTCTTTCTTAAATGGAAGTGGCCGCATTAGTGTGCATTCTTAATATTTAAATGTAAGTTGTATTTGATGATAATACATCACATTGATAGTTGAAACGAATGCAGCCACATTCATATTTGACAAAAACAATCTGAAAAGTGACATATTATGGCATATTTGATAAATTTTTCATATCTAAGCTTGAATTTGAGCGTCTTTAATGACTAATTCAGTTCAAATCTATCACATAAACTAATTGAATCGACTGAAGTAGACACTTTAATACGTGTTTAGAATCTAAAATCTTTCATCAGATGAACTAGTGAGGCCAAAATCGGCTCTTACCGGACCTACTCCTTTTACCCTAATAGGATAAATGTTGACTCGTGTGAGAAAAAAACGGTAGTTTGTTTCAGATATTTTTCTTCTTTTTTATCAGTTATAGTAATATCATCACTTATTGGCAATTTCATTCTTTTGTTCTCGAATACATATCACACATTGAAACTTGGTGTTCAATGTATCTTGTGACTTTGTGTTATGTGTGCTGGCTGGAAACTACAAAGACAATGACCAATACGAATAATATGCACCGTCTTTGACTCAGGAGACTTACTCTCGATATGATATATAATTTGGTAGTTCAGCAAGGATTACAATTGAATTTGTTAAAGTTGGAAGTGGTCAGTGTAATACTTCAATTATAATGATAAAACAATTTATATAACAAAACAAATATTTAATTTACCTGAATAAACTTTACACATATTTCTTTAAATTAGTGACAAATACAACAAACGGATTACATATAAATAAGCTCATCGATAATAATTAACTATAGAACATGCAGACTTATTATATACATATTTTTTTTAATTCATTTCTACGGAAGCGTATTAGCGCCACACATTTTTATTTTTATTTTTCTTCCTATGTTTGCGTTATAACGCAAACTATGTTTGCGTTATAACGCAAACCTTTGCGTTATAACGCAAACATTTGTTTTATGGTCCGCTAAAGTCAAAATAACAACTAACACATATTATGATGATGCAGGCCACAGATGTGACGGGTTATGTTTTAAATCAATCATATCAAAAGATACATGTATAAAATTTGCATACACTAGTGTAACATCTCAACTTTTGGGAGCAGATACCGCCATACCCCTCTTAATGTCCTCATTAGATTCAACCATTAACAATCCTCTTTACAAGGAGGAAGAAGGGGAAGGGGGAGGGGATAAAAATATATATGAAATTGAATGTCACCAAATTTCTGTACTTGTTTCTCCTTCGGCAGCAATTTGGAAAAGAGGCTGTATATTCAAACATGTGCTTGTAGCAGCGCCCCCTTTCAATTAAAGAATTCCAAAGAGTTTCAAGACAGATAATAACATATGTACCTACTTAACTATTTTACATATTTCTAAAAATTTAAGAACATGATAACACAAGACTGAATACAATAAAAGTTTACAGTCTTTATTTGTGCCATAAAGTCACCTATGCTGCACATAAGTGTATTTATGGTCCGCTAAAGTCAAAATAACAACTAACACATATTATGATGATGCAGGCCACAGATGTGACGGTTTATGTTTTAAATCAATCATATCAAAAGATACATGTATAAAATTTGCATACACTACAATTATAAGTACCAATTATGAATTTAATATACAATACTTTCATTACAGTCTGAACCAATGAGCATATTATGTCGTAATAAAAAGACAAATGTCATCAATTATTGAAATTGAATTTTTTGAAAAGTCAATTAATTTAGAGTTATCTCCCCTTGACTATAAATTTGTTAATAATAGTGTAACATCTCAACTTTTGGGAGCAGATACCGCCATGACGTATGAAGCTCTTATTGAGCTGAATACGCTGCCCTAAAGAAAACCTGCATCATCTATCATTCTACATATGCAAAAGATAAAACTTACTACTCTATATACAGGCATTGAATCACACGAATGCCTTATCCTAATAAAAGACACAATTTACAGACATTGTGTCCTATCAATGCATCTACTGATACAATTCAAAAAAACAATTTAACTAAAAAGACACAATTTACAGACACTGTGTTATAACAATGTATCACTTGATACAAACTAAATTATACTTAAAAGACACAACAGAAATAATGGACCTGTTGTATTATTTCTCAAATTTAAGTAGTTTGTAAGTGCTGTTACTGCACAAATATTGTCATTTTTATTCTTAGCTATTTCTAAATGGAATTGTTTTCCATTTGAATGTTTGAAGTCCATGAAAGTGATGACTGCTTTCTTGTGTAAAACAACAGCTTGACTTACACTAATAACGTGATTGTAATTATTGTTGTTGACTGTCATCTCACCGATTCTTAAAAGAGCATGGTATGCTAAGGTGAACATTACTTTGAATAGGAGTTGATCATACTTATTAGATATTGTCTGTTTCAATGCATCTACTAATCGATTAAAAATCGTACTAGTGATTGGAAGTCTCATATCTTGATTTTTTCCCTTGTGCACTGATTTCAGTACCTTATCCATAATGAATGAATCCGTTGGATCAGGCCAATTATTAATTTTGTGTGTAAAACCAATAGCTGAGATGTATGTTGAGATAGAACTTGCAGCAAGTTCTTTGGATTTCAAATGGGCTATAAATAGTATGAGATCTGCACTAGTAAGTGGTAACTGAAATCTAATGCCATATTCTTCAGCAAAAATCTTATAGTGTATAAATGCTCTTCCATAAGTTTTTTGTGAGGAGTCGGATAAAATGTTGTTAAAAATTTGATTCAAGGGTTCCTGTAGCTTGGCAAATCTGGTAGATTTGGAACTGATTTGGGAACAGTGTCTGTCCATGGTGCTAACCGATGAAATTTCTGTACCTGTTGACGAGAAAGTGCATCTGCCAATACATTTTTTGAACCATATATGTGTTTTGCCTTAAAGTTCACATTGTTTCTTAAGCAGTGTAGAACTAGTCTCCTTATAAGAAACATGATTAACGCATCTTTAGATGTTTGTTTATTGATTACGGACACTAAAGCTATATTGTCTGTATGAAAATATATGCATTGGTTTTTAATTTGGTGTCCCCATATTTCGACTGCCAAGACTATGGGATATAGTTCTAAAAAGGCAATATTTTGCTTTTGCCATTTTGTGTCCCATTTGCCTAAGAACCACTGTGCACCAAACAAAGCACCATAACCTAATGTACCGGAGGCATCTGTAAACAAATGTAGTTGATCAGATGTTAACCAACGATCTGATAAAATCAATGACTTCCCGTTAAAATTCCTTAAAAAATTTTGCCATGTATTTAGATCTTGCTGCACCGATTTTGTCATTCGTATTCTATGGAAGGATTTTTTTACCCCTATTGTTAAGTCTATAAGTCTTCTGAGGAATGCCCTTCCTGGGATGACAACTGCACAAGCAAAGTTGAGTGTACCAATGATAGAATGGAGGTGGCTGTATATATTAAAATTTATCACCTTTGTAGTCATTGCAAAGTAAAATGCTTGAATAATTAGATCATATCAATGACTAATAATGAGCAGAATAATATAAGAAGGTGTGGTATGAGTGCCAATTAGAAAACTCCCCATATAAGTCACTATTCGTAAAAGTAAACCATCATAGGCCGAATTACGGTCTTCAACACGGAGCATTGGCTCACACAAAACAACAAACTATAAAGGTCCCCAAAAACGATATCCATGTTACTACTAGTATATATATTACAAAGAAAATTGAGTAAATTGAGGTTTATTATATTTAAGAAAAAAATCATTCATGTTCTATTTATTTACTTTTTTACTGAGAGGTTTTTAATAAAACGACAAGATTACTTCATTTTATTCTTCGCAATCTGCTTATATAACCTCTTTAAAATATATTCTTTTTATCACATATCATTTATTTTTTTACGTCATACTTAATTTTGTCCTTTGTTTTTTTAAAAGATATGGTGTTGTTTTTTTTTAATTGATTATTTTAAATTTTTTTATGATGTGATTATCCGGATAATTTTAAACATTTTTAACATTTTACTATGTTTTTCAATTTGTATTTGTTAAATAGATATATATTTGTATATAAAAAGTAAAATCACAAAAATACTGAACTCAGAGGAAAATCAATTTGGAAAGTCCATAATCGCATGGCAAAATCAAAAAACAAAACGCATCAAAAACGAATGGACAAGAACTGTCATATATCTGACTTGGTACAGGCATTTTCAAATGTAGAAAATGGTGGATTAAACCTGGTTCTATAGCGCTAACCCTCTCACTTTAATAACAGTCTCATCAAATTCCGCTACATTTACATGATGCGTTAAATAAACAGCCACAATTAATAAAATATTCAAAATATGGGTACATCAGTCATCATCGTATAACAATTTTAAAAGGAACAATTTAACAGGACACAAAAACATCTACTATTTTGACCTGAGTGTCTGACGTCAGAAAAATTATATGCGTCACATAAATTTGTCGTTTAATGTGCATACAAACAATTTTAAAATTTACATAGGCAATGTACGCATACAGGGTTAAAAAATCAAAAGCACGCAAGAATAAATTACAGAAATAGACCGAGATTCAAACCAGTCCAAAAGTTATACATAGAACCTATGAGAATCCAAAACTTTTAAAGTGTCTCATAAGCCTTTCTAGGCTGGATATTTGTCTGATTTTATTATTGTGCAATGCACATTATATAATCTGTATAAAAATCTGTAGACAAGTATGTGACACTTTAATAAAATTAATAAATTATTATTATGTCACCCGATCGACAATGTCGGGTGACATAAACAAATGTGAAAAAATCCAGTTTTTGGTTTTAATGAATTATTTGGATATGCTTAAACTCAGAATAATTATATTTTGATACAATGTAGGTGCCCAATATATACTGGTTTTGGAGGATTTTGGCAATCATTGGAACTACTATGTTGCCATGGAAACTACACCAAAAATTAAAAAAAATATGGAAATGGTTCAAATTTTTTAAAACTTTACAGTAATGATGAGCAACATTGGTAGATGTGGAATTTGGCGTTAGAATTTCAAAAATGTCTGCCGTTACCATGGAAACAATGCAAAACAGGTCAAAATGGTTTTAAAACCTTAAAGTGCCATTTACTTTCTTAAAATAATAGGTCAAATTGATCGAAACTTTGATGGTATGGTCCCTCCCATGTACCAATGTGGTATATGCCATTAACTTTTGGGAATGGACTCTGTTGCCATAGGAACCAATCAAAATGTCAAAAATTTCAAAAATTTCAAAATGCTCCAAAATTAATGAAACTTAATAGGATTGTTGACTGCATGAGACTTTTGAAACTAAAATTTCCAAAAAAGCCACCGTTGCCATGGAAACTGCAAAAATGTCAAATATTTTCAAATGCTCCAAACTTAATGAAACTGAACATTATTGTAAACTGGCATGTATAGAATAGACTTTCGAATTTGAAACAATCAAAATGGCTGCCGTTACCATGGAAACAGCAAAAATGTCATGTTTTTTAAATGATCTAAATGTACTGAAAATTAACAGAAAAATGTATAGCCATGCAAATTGTATTGAATTGAATTGAATTGCAAATATGTGCATTCACTGTTAAAAGTTTTTGAAATGGCTGCCGGTTAGTGGCAATGGGGGGAAGGGTGACATCCGCTATTGCTTGCAATATCAATTCTAGTTATTATTATTGTTATCATATAAATAATTTAACCTAAAATGTACAATGTAACCTATGGGAATTAAATGCAACAAGATTATAAATCTCAATAACCGAAAATTATACCATAGCTCTCTACGGTATATTTTTTTTACAATTATACCATGGTTTTGTTGTATATGGTCTCAGATAAAAAAAAAAAAAAAAGAGAGGAAGATCTTGCCGTGGCCTCTTGTAATTTTTTTACACCGGAACAACAGAGTCAGTGTGGGGCCACTAAGCTAAACTGCCCGCTTTGTACCAGCCGATATAAAACATGAATGCCTAGGGTGGGAATCGAATCCACATACACCAACTCCGTCGTCCTACATATATTTTTAAATAAATAAAAACTCGCTTTCAGAACGAACAAAACACAAATAAAGTTTAAAAAACACATAAATGTGTCAAGATTATATTTACATATTCATATATTACTGGAAAATATCCGTTTGATTTTCAGTCATTGAAATGTATTCTTAGATTGTATCCTCAAAGGCTTCACTGTACCGCTACATGTATATAGGTTTTAATTTACCAAAACGATTTATATGGGGGAACGGAGCAGGGTGCACGCCGCTTTTGATGAGCTTTATATATGGTTAATACATTAGGCTTTAAAAAATATTGTTCAAAAAGTTCGTTGACTGATCCTATCATTATATGCAATACACACACACAAAGACAAAACTTAAACAAAATAGTGTATATACACAATTATAATTTGTACCCTTTACAAGTCTGGTTATGTTGCTTACTAAGGACAGTTTGATCTATTAATTACTTCTCTATTCATAAATCTCACCAGGTCAACCATTGGAGGTCTCAATAGATTGTAAACCTTGTGAAGACTATAATAATAGTCATTTATTCAGAAACAATACAGCTTAAGAATTTACATATACAAATATAATAGCATCATGCAGTGAATAATTACAAACAGTTTGTATCATCGGCGGAGAATTACAACAAATAATATAAATAATGAAATATAAACATAATATTATGAAAAACGAATCTTATCAGCTAAATAAAGGTATTTAGCTAGATTGTTTGGCTCGTTATTGTTATGAACAGACAATAATTGTATTAATGTATAACAAGATGTATTTTTCCAATAAAATGGTTTTATATATGTTTCCCTTATATCAAAATACATATACATGTATGAATTCAGATAGTATTACATAGTTATAATTTAATCGCATTAAGATATTTTCAGAATGTAGGTGATATATTCTTAAAAGAATACATTAAGTGCTTTTGGTATATAAAACAAAAGAAGATGTGGTATGATTGCCAATGAGACAACTATCCAAAAAGACCAAAATGACACAAACATTAACATATATAGGTATTTACATAAGTCATGAATGTGATGCATCAATGGTTTTATGATGTTCCCTTATTCTAATACATCTATGATTTACAAATTGGCAGTAAATTCAAATTTCAAATAGGTGGCATTAGTCTTAGATTCCTATTCTATTATTACCGAGACAATCGAAAGTATCTTTTTGCCATTGTAACGAAGTTACTGCGAGCAACTAAACCTATATCTAGAGTTTTGTTCTATTTATTATACCAAGGATTTAGTAAAGAAATGTTTTAAATTCGGACAAGCATGGCGAGGGAGATTTACAGCAGATTCCATCGAGTGTGTAGCCAAAGGTAATATCTTTGGTTAGCTTGCTTGTTAGCTGAACCGTGAAGTAATTTTAGGTCAGGTATACTACCCTCCTTTCGAAGTAGCATAGTCCAACAGTCAGATATATTGTTTTTCTGTCGGACTAGTCTATTTTTAAAGTAGGGAAGTTTTCCTAACCTAACAATGACTTCACGGTTCAGCGAACAAACAAACAAACCAAAGATATCACCTTTGGCTACACACTCAATGGAATCCGCTGTAAAAGAGAATAATATTTCTTTTTTCTTCATAACTTAACGTAGCGAATATCACAATTTAACAGAACAACAAATAATGAAACGATTTGAAGACATGCAGTTTTATAAATGAAATGAAATAGTAAACTATTTATACCTGATAAAAAGAATTCAAAAATACTTTAACACTAATTCTCTATTTTTAAACCTTTAAAAATGGAATCTAAATATAACAGAAGCAAATTAATAATCACGACTTAAGGTAAAATTCAAAGCTACTGATCACAAGTTGTCACTTTATTGTGATGAAGTCACGATAATCGCACCTTTTTAAAACTTTTCTAAACACACATTGTTACCGCTCCACTTGGTGATTTAAAAAGTAAATATTCGATCAGACATACCACTTAACCAGTATGTATGGACGACATGATGTTAGAAGTAAGAGCAGAGATGAGGATTATTTTAACGGATCGGAATATTTCAAGAACACCAAGAGTACAGAGCCCCCTGTGGACTATGGAGACAAATTACGGGTAGGCTTGTTTAATTATTATCGGAGAACGACAAATTTATTAATAATTCTTAGTTTCCTGCCTGTTAATGTTTGGTGTTAGACTAGAGAATGTACATGTATTAAGTCAGATTACCACTGTAATATTGCCTTATATAATAGTCATTGTCTTACTCTAGATACAATGTACATGTATTGAGGTGTTAGACTAGAGAATGTACATGTATTTAGTCAGATTACCACTGTAATATTGCCCTATATAATAGTCATTGTCTTACTCTAGATACAATGCTTTTATAGGAACTACGAGAAACTTATTCCAAAATGTAGGTCGAGGTATAAAGTTTTAAACAAAAGTATGTATTTCCGTATATAGCCATTTATAAAGGATAACCTTTAAAAGAAAACTTTCATAATAATTAACTTGCTTTTTTTCGTAGGAAAGGCGGTCAAATATATAAGTAGACCGCTTAGCCCAGTGATAAATGGGGGCAAATGTTCAATAGGACACCTTGTACCATACGAAAAAAAATTATAACGACGTGCTACAGTTAATTCTATGGGTAAACCAAACGGAACTCCTTCTAAACTGGGCATGAAACAATCACCAGATAGATTTTATTTTTTGGTTTAAAAGTCCTGAAAAAAATAAAGGTTGGTATGGTGATTAAAATAATGATTATTGTACATGTAAGAGCAATTTAAAAAAAAATGTTATTCACACAAAGTTTGATGAAGTTTAGTAATATAATTCATTTTTTATTAATAACTCGTTCACAAATATGTAATTTAAAAAGACAGACGAAAGTTGTTATGTTTAGATGAACATGTTTACAAAATTTGTGAAATCAAGCATGTAGGACAAACGATTTAACCAGAACAAAACAATTTGTGTCAAATGCAAAGAATAAAATACAAAGTTTTAGATTAAACTAACGTATTGCTTTTGAAAAATAAATTATTGCATTAAATTTTTCAGTAATAGTAAAAAAGATAAATTTTAAAACCGGCTATATTTATATTGGTTTTAAAATTGATCTTTTTCACTGTATTACTGATAATACAATATCAAATGTTCACGACTGTTACTTGATAGTACGGTCGTAAGTAAAGTAGATTTAATACAGAGTTTTAATGGACCGAAATAACTCCAGGCTAAGTTTGGTTTCATTTGGAATGAAGACAGATATAATACCCTTTAGTTTAAACAAATTTGATTGTCTAAATATACAATAGGATTGGATACAAGTTATAACAACTTAAGATTATCCTCTCTATATAAGTACACTATACAAAATTTCAAGATGACAGCTATTATATAATTCAGTACAATATTAAAAATATATACAATAAATATATTATGATTAAATAGTACAACAATCGTATTTTCTTTTACATTTTGGACAATTTTCCGGAAGTATCTCGTAATATCTGAGAACATTTTTGTCTAGAATCATGTTCTAGGAATGCATGACGTATTTAGCTAGTCATATTTATGCCTGATTGTCAGATATAAGTGATGTTTAGCAGCCGGTTTCTAACATATAAGATAGACAAAAATATTTATCTACCGAAGTTATCGACAAAAAATATTCATATTTAATATTTATGTATTTAATAAACATGACAACATAAAAAAATATTTTTTGGGAAAGTTTTGTTAAAATACAATACAGAATAAAGGAGAAATATGAAAGTACTGCATAGTTAATGATAAAAATGATAAAATTTAAACTTAAACGAATGTTGGAACTATAAAATCTATTATTGGTTCATAAATGTTGGCATGAACACGATAGTACATGTATATGAATAGATACAAGAAGATGAGTGCCAATTGGACAACTCTCCATTCAAGTCACAAAAAATAAGAAATAAACCATTATTTTATTTTTATAAGTTTATTTCATGTTAATAGGACAAAACGTACAAGATCTATATAGAGATATTGTGTATCCCTTTTTGTAAAACAAAACAAACAATGGCATATAACATACTTTACTAAAACCGAAAACCCGATATACATGTGAATAACAAACATAATTAACAGAAATATTACGCGTCATGGGAAGCAGTTATCATTTTATGTTCAGTGGACCGTGAAATTGGATTCAAACCTCTAATATGGCATAAAAATTAGAGAGATCATATCATAGGGAACATGTGTACTGATAAGTTTCAAGTTGATTGAACTACCACTACATCAAAACCATTGACTACAAATTTTAACCTGAAGCGGGATAGACGGACGGACGGACAGACGATACGAAGCACTGATCGAAAAAATTAATGTCCCTCTAAAAAATCTGTGGATGTGAAGGTATGTAAATACTTTCGATACGATTATTCGATACTAAATAAACTCATCATAGATACCAGGACTAAATTTAGTGTATACGCCAGACGCGCGTTTCGTCTACAAAAGACTCATCAGTGACGCTCGAACCAAAAAAGTCAACATCCCTAGTTGTTTAAAGTTCACCTACTAATTAAGGTTCCACTAAAGTCAAAATATAGGACACTTCATAAACATTTAAACTTTGCCTGTATTTTTCAACCTATAAGGAATAAAGTCATAAACTATGAGAACATATGTTCATTTAAACATACTTTACATAGTACACACTGTATAAATTGTAAATAAACTTGAAATTGTTATATTGTGGCCAAACCGGTTCTTTGGGTGAACAATTAATTTTCAAAAAAATCTGGAGGCCTGCAAGACGACTTAATTTGCTTAAAATTGGTAAAGCGATCTTTTCTTCATAAGTCACTCCACTATATAAAGGTTAATTTGAAGAGCTTATGGACCGAAATACATGTACCTCATGGCTAACTTTGGTCTTGTTTTGAAGATACAGATAATGCCCTTAAATTAAGTCATGTTGTAGAGTGACAAACTTCTGCTTCAGATTATTGAAAAAAAGTTGTCAAAGGTCAGAAGGGAAATTTTTAAAACACCGCAATTTTGGGACATTTTGGACAAACTCTCGGTACTCGTTTATGATGACTGAGATTCATTTTTTGTGTAATCATGCTCTTGGAATGTCGCAAGAACTCATGATCAGCTTGTCCTATTTATGCCTGATTGCCAGATATTAGTGATGCGTATCCTAGATTCTAACATGTAAGAATATAAAAGAGCTATGTAACAATATATGACAACATACAATTATTTTCGAGAAATCACCAAATACTCCTGTGCATTTTAAAATAAGATTTGATTTTAATATTAATTTGCTTGAAATAGTTGCCGCTTTTTGTTAAAAGCCATTTATCATACTCTGTAAATTCCATATACGAAGAAAAAAAAACCATTCATTTCTATAGTGCAGTATTTTTTTAAATGTGGTTGTTCTATTTGGGAGTGTTACCTATCTATTATTCTAGTTGTAATTCTCATAAAAGAAATAATGTTTTGTTTAATGAAGTGTCCAAATAAAATAATGTTTGAACCAAAACATTGATATTCTGCCCATTATCAAAAGGATAAAAGCATCGCGTTATTTTATTTGTAGTTTAACTTTAATTTGTAAAGTCTGAACTTTCAAAATATTCGCCAAGATATGGTCAATATTGTTTTAAAATTCATATTTTAATCAAATATTAGTTTTGTTACGACAAAGAATCGAACCGTGATTGAGTAAATTCTAAATAAACATTTCATACAGAGATTTATTTCACATGGTCAAGTATATTTGTTATAAGATATGTTAGTTTATACGTACAATGATATTCAATAACATTATTTGGTACATTTTAGCAGGATAGCTTAGCTTGTTTTTATTTACGAGAAATATATTAAAAAAACACTGCTCTAACTTTTTTGATTATGATATCTATTTAGTGTAAGACCAAGTTCTCCATTAAGTCAATCGCACGTTAAATGAGACCAAGGTCACATAAAGACTATACCATGATGGCCTTTGGCACTAACAAGAAGTATGAACTGACGATGAGTCATTCCATATGATTTGATGTTGCTAATATGTGACTTAAATTTGTTTTTGTCAACCTATTTCAGTTTGAATCTTCCTCAATAAAAGATCACTTCTCTGCCATTCGTGTTTGGTTATATTTTTATTATCAAGGTCACAAAACCTAGTGTTAATAATCGTCTTACATGATGCATCTACAGACAAATTACCATTTGACTATGTTTTGTAATTACCGGTAGATCTCGGAATGGATGTATGACAAAAACCATGCATGCGTAAAAATAAGTCTAGGTTTGCATCTTTTTTACAGTATCATGAGTATTAAAACCTTTGTCACAAAATATGATGCCTCACAGGAAATCTTTCCTCCAACATTTGTTGTTACTTGTAGCCGGGATTTGTCGTAAACTTAACCAGGACCATGAATGTAATGCTTAATAACATAATTAAAATCGACAAAGATAATTGTCTTCAATATTAAATGACATTTCTTTTGCATTTTGTAGGAAAATGAAGAAACTGAATCATTGGATTCAGAGGGAAAACAGAAATCGTTTAATAGATTATGTGTTAGATTTGCCGAAAAGACCTCTATGCAAGGTTTACCTTGGATAAATGCTGCCAAATTATGGTACGCGAAAGTGTTTTGGGTTTTTCTACTTCTCTGTGGTATAGCTGGGATGACACTCCATCTTTACTCTCTCATAGAACAGTTTCTACAGTTTGATGTTCAAGTCTCCATTTCTCTAGGATTTAATCATTTAGTTCTACCAGCGGTAACAGTTTGTAACGTAAATGCCGTGAAGAAAAGTGAATTGAATATTATGTCAGAGGCTTTGCAATCTCTTGTGACGCAGACAGATCCTGCCCGGTTTAATGGGGTAAGTTTTGTTCAAATTAGTTAAATTATTTTCAGTATAATATCATTATTATTATTTTAATGATTTCTATTTGTGGTTAGTTTTTCTACAAGGAAACATTACATTCACTCTGTGGTAAAAGTGTTTAAACTTTTAATATTTGTCTTAAACTATCCTGGATTTGTACCAAATTTGGACAGAATCTTGTTCATGATCATAAAATAGTATCTGGAATTTAGCGGATAAAATTAATATCTATCTGTGTTGTTTTGCATTTTTCGTTTTGATATCGCTTTTGAAAAACATGTCTTTTGATGTCTAACATTTAAAAAAATCTTCAGCACTAACTGTGATCCATTATTAACTGTCTTTCGAAATAGTAATCATATATATTGTTGTTAAAATTGAAACATTCATACTTGTTTTTGTGCTTTATTACAAACAAATAAAATTGAGAATGGAAATGTCTATTATCTAAATTTGTAAAATACTTGTCTAAAATTATAAAAAAAAAAAAAATGTGCATAACTTATTTCATCGACACAAAGTAGTTTTATGCCAATATAATATCTATATATGTTCCCCGGGGAACTTTTCTTCACCAGGGCGATTAGTGGCGCTTTTTAGTAGGACCCCAAATATAGGCTCCAAAATATGTCAGTGTCTCTAGCTTGTAAATAAAAAGAACGCTATATTAGATTATTTTTGGATGTACAAATGTTTACGAAAGAATACGAAAAGCGCATTTTGATTGATAGGAAATCGCAATATGAAAAATTCAGATTTGTTGGGATCAAAATCAGAATCT